>NC_135863.1:6293032-6455532 GCF_031162955.1 Sander vitreus
TTCAGTTAAAACTGTTATTAGAATAACCATTAAAATTACACCACGTGGCAGGTACAGTGCTTTCATTTTGTTAACTAAATCCTATATAGAAATAATCCCATACTTGTACACATGATGCAAAAGGCACTAGGCCATATACAACACACTACAAATACAATCCACACTTTAAGCACATTTTCCAAACATCACCATATTCGCCATTGTGTGTGCTTTTTCTATCATAATAGACACAAATTAGCTGTCAAAATAACTTAAAAACTCAATATATGTGTTCTACATAATAAAAAAGGAAATTTAGATCATACGACATTTAAAGTCACAGCTGTACTGAGCATCTTCCAATTCAACCTTTCTCTCTTAATGCCACAGCCCCCATCTGTAAGCTAATTTCCAACAGCCTTTTCTCCCTCTTTGAATGTTTCTGATTTAAATCAAGCAGGGGGGGGGGGGGCAAATGGTACAGATGCAATCCAGAGTGTGTGATATTTATGATTATGTCTCTGAACTCTTGATTGATAGTTCAAGTATGCTGCTATGAGATAGAATTTGTATTGTGTAACTGTGCTGGAATATTCACACAGTGTAAGGTTATAAATATATGTGTTTTGCAGCTATAGGGCTGATCACAAAAACAAAATAATCAAGAAAAACGATTATTTTGCGCATTATGCTCTGCAAGTAAAACAGATTTCAAATGGGAAGTCTTTCACAGTTCAGGTGTTTTCACTGTTGATTTGTTTAACTTTTTCACTGTTTTTTAAATTCAATAATTGCAACATCTTTCCAAAAGTCATCAATTGTGGTAGATAATCGTGATTATGATTTTCGAGCAGCCCTAATTTAAACTGACTAAACTGAGCTCTTTATTTTGGCAGTTAGAGTTGTAATAGCTTATTTTTTCCAGAAGAGGGAAGCATGTTATTACCATCCAAAGTAACAAGCCATTAACTCTGTTTCCACCTCTGAAGTCCTGCCACACCCAATGTTTTGATGTATTTTGTGTTTTTTTTAAGCATTACAATCTGTTTTACATCAGCCATTGATGCTCTACAGAATCAGGAAAATGCTGTTAAAAGGGAGAGAAAGAATTGTCCGGAGTGGGTGAAAAGGAATGTGAAGGATGGAGAAAATGAGACTAAGTGCATTTTTTCCAAATCTATCCAAACCACAACATATCGCTTCCATGTCTTGTACAAGAGGTACATGTATAAGCCTCAGGTGTGTGTGTGTGTGTGTGTGTGTGTGTGTGTGTGTGTGTGTGTGTGTGTGTGTAATAGAGCTATGTAAATGACTCCACAGGAATGCAGCTAGATTTACAATTGAGGTTGTGACTCTTATAATTACACACCTCTCTCAGATCAGATTACTATTCTCTCAGATCAGATTAATTTGTCAGGTAATTTTATTTTCACTGTGTGTGTGTGTGTGTGTGTGTTTGTGTGTGTGTGTGTGTGTGTGTGTGTGTGTGTGTGTGTGTGTGTGTGTGTGTGTGTGTGTGTGTGTGTGTGTGTGTGTGTGTCTGTCAGTGTGTTTCCATACATGCCACAGTCGCTTTAAACGTTACCGTTAACAACCCTGCAGTAACCGAGGGCAACAGCAGAGCAGCTTTGTCATTATGGTGCTGGTGATTTATGTCCGTCGTTCTCCAGATCTTATTAAATGTCACTCTATGTGTCACACACAGCACGCTTTCTACAATATTATCATCTTATCAAACAGACAGAGAATGCAGACAGTCTGTTATCTGGCCAATCGCTTATTCACAGCACTGCCAATTTCCAATTCATTCAGCAAATGCTTTAGATGTGAAGATGCTGTTGACATATTCCCCTTCAAGTGAATATAAAGCACAATCCACAAGGTGTGATTTATCACCAAAACTGACAAAAAAGATTTGTTCATTTGCCAAATGGTATTTAGGCTACAGGTTATTGAAAATACGTTGTTTTTTGTAGCTTCAGTAACCTTTGCACATAATACTCATGTTTATGTGTCATATCTTTTTACAAACTGATAAAAGATGGCAAAAGATGTGACGTCTGTAAGTCCAATCAACGACACTGATTTAATCATCGTGCTTGACCTCACTCATTTTAATTGAACTTAATAATACTGAGAGCAGTCAAGTTAAAACAAATAAAGCCAACTCCTCTTCACCTCAGCCTCAGTAAATCTGATGGCTGTTAAGCATTAAGTGAGAATGATATCCGTTCAGCTTTCAACAGATGTTTAGTTGCTGCTGATAGAGTGTTTCAAGAATGTCTCACCCTGCAAATAACAAATAGTTGCATACAACCAACTCTGCCAATTCCCCTTTCAGCTTTTTACTGTCAGGCTGTAGATGTTAGACAGTCCACGGGGGAAACAATAATAATTGATCTTTCCATTACATCTTGCATAGTCATATAGTCATTGATATTGGCTCATGTGGTCCCTCTGCATTTGCGGTGGAGATTGCAGTGGCTCTAATAAATATTGTTGTCCTACCTGTCACTTATCCTGGAATTGCTAGTTAATAACAACTGTATGCATTCCTCTTGGAGCACTCCATGTCATTCTGCTCTTAGAGTCAATCCTAGCTCCACATTACATGTAACGTTAGATGTAAATAATTTAGACAATAGGAATATTGTCCTGTATATTATATTTATTTATTATTTATTTATTTATCATATATACTGTATATATATTTATATAAAAAAAACCATTTGATACAGTTGATTATTCTTTACGTTTTACAGTTAAAATGTCTTTTTGTTTCTCACACTAATGACACATGTACGTTTGTTTGTGTGGAAAGTCCGCTTTTATTAAGCAACTGTAGGAAGGCATTTGGAAATGTCAACAGATGAGCGCATCAGCGCACACGGGGCAACAAGCGCACGTTAACACAGGCGTGCACCTACATAATAAGCTTTTTTAAATAAAAAATGTTCAGTGCCCTATCACACTGATGTGAAAATAGCCTCAAAAAGTACCCACACAAATAGAAGGAGATTTACACATATATTTACATTGAAAAATACTAAGTTCATTTACAAATGATGACATACGAGTTACAAATTAGATGCACGGACACAGATACGCATTTGCGGATACAGATCGCTCTGCATTCATTTGTGAATTGTGTTTCACAAGTCACAAATTTGAGACACAGATACAACACAGATTTACGAATACAAATCACTCTGTATTCATTTGTGAATGATGTTTTACACGTTGCAAATACTTATGAGACTGATTTAGCACCATGAATGCATTTTAAAGAAAATATTTGTGAGGTGTTTGCCAGTCTTGGGTGTGTGGAGGATCATTGGCCGTGTGGTGTTGACACTGATCCCTAAAATCTTTGCTGGAGTCTAAGGAATCTTAGGATTTCCCCCTGGGGCACAGTGTGTGGTTTCTAATTGAGCTTTTTATCATCCTCACTCCTCACCCTTCTCTTTTCCTGTCTTTTTTTCCTCCTCTTTCCTCTCATATTTTGCTCTTTTTATTGCCTTGGATTTTATAAATCAGTTAGGGGGGTTTGCAGAACCTTTCATCACATGTGTTAATGCATTTGCATGTAGTCCAATGTCATGTTGTCACGGATACTCAATCACTCTGTTTTGGGAATGTCGGTACATGCGGAATATCCTGTTTTTATCAACATCTCATTTGATGAAACGGTCAAAGAAGAATTAATTTCTTGCAGGAATTAGCAGTGGTGCACTGTATGATCTTTTGCTGTTCGCTGATACATCTTTGTAATCAATGTAAGCAGTTTCCATGGTGATTGGTGTTTGGAATGTACCTTTTGTTTATGTAGCAGCAATACAAAAGACATCCATGAGATATGGTCTGTGTTATAAGATTAGTGGGTTAGCCAGCTAATTTAGGATTAACCCAGACTTCCGTATTTGTAAGGCTTGCTAACTTTTGTTTGTGCCGTGTGGATAACATCCTCTGGAGCATGTTCATTTCAAAGGATTTGAGAAAATATATAAATAGCCAGTGGCACAGTGATTGTTGCAGGATGAGTTATGCACAAATGATAGATAGAAAGGTGACTATACTCGTATATCAGTATTTCCATCAGTGGTTGGTTCAGTGCTGCCTATTGCATGTTGAACATTTCAGAATATGAATAGAATAGAAAATCTTAAGTGTAATATTTTGCCCATACGGGGCCTACACACATAGCTGCTGAAGCTTCACATTTAGGCTACACCGTAGCTGATGGGTGTCCCCTTAATAATTTAACTAGTCTCATGAGTAAAGAAACAATGTGGACCTTCCCACCATAGGTTACATCACAAAGTAAATAAAAGAATGTAAACTGTAGATAAAAGCACAATACGGCCTGATCATGCACAGATCTGTCTAGCATTGCATACAGTATCTGATGCTGAACTATATAAATCAAAACACGTGTCCCATGTGTCAACCATTAATCCAACTTTAAAAAATGTGAGTAGTATTTGCATACTGAAAGGTAGCTCCCACTAATTTATGTAAACAGCATTACAGTCAAATAGACCTTAATCGATTGCTTTTTTCCTCAAGCCATTATGTTTAATCATTTACAATGCAGTTTTTCTCCAGTACTCTTCTCTGCATTGCCCAGCAGAAACTGTATAATGCAGCTCATCATGAAACATAAGAGCGAAACTGTTTGTAATTCTGTTTTTCTCATACACACTCTAGGCTACTTAATATGTTGAAAGTGTCAGCAGTATAATGTTTAATTTATTTTTATTTAGTGCCATATCTGTTGATTATATTTATTAAAGTTGTGTGCTATATTCTTTTTCCCCACTGCATCTTATTATTTTTGCCTCTCTTATGACCTCATTTTCCCATGAGGATCTGTAGTCTCATTCCTTCACTCTTTCATGGATTGCCAATGTGACAAAGACTAAGCTGGCCTTGCTTTGTGAGTCAGGCATCAGGACATGAACACTTTGATTAGGATAAGACTGTAACCAGTATTTAATCCTTTTGTTAAGTGATATGTATGTATGAAAACGCAATCTGTGTAACAATAAAACGATTTGAGAAAGTTGATTAGAGACTTCATGCATTCTGACTAAACTTTCTGATGGGATCTGATTCCAGACCAGCAGGGTTAGCATGGCTCCAGATGCTGGGGTCTTCACAACTACACCGTCTCTTGGCATTAGTCAAGTAGTTTGTTTTTATGTTCGGTTGCATCTGCTCTCAGGTTCCCACAACCCTTTCCCCTTGTTGCCATAGCCAGAGTGTGTTTTCGAGGGTGTGGACTCAGCGGTTACTGAGTTGGTGGCTGATTGTATTAGCTAGCAGAGCTGGTTTGGAACGTGGAGACTTGGAAACATATGACTCATGAACTTTTTCTTTTCTCTCAATTCATCTTCCTTTTGATCCACCCACTGCAACCCCCCAAGCAGACAAAATGATGTGACACTCACGTATAGCCCACTACAGAAAGAAACATCAATGTGCTAGATGACCAAGGATCAAACTCTGTGATGATGTTCATTTGCCACATTCAGGCCACTCTACCCAATTTGTCACTTAAATTAGTTCAGTATGATGTACTTAGCTATTCAGAAAAATCATCCAGAAGAAGCAGTGAGAAGAAGCCAGAAACCAGTGGACAGCCATCATTCATAGCTGGTAACAGGCCAAAAGGCCCATATTGTTCTCATATACATGTTAAAACCTCTGCTATTATAGTAGCAAAATTAACACACTTTGTAGATGGTGCTGGGAGTCCAGTAACCATTCAAATCCATCACTAAAATTAAAGTATAAATACCACTTAACTCAAAAATACTACCTAAAAATATGTATCAATATATAAAAAATACTGCCTTTGAAATTATACTCAGTAAAAGACAAGAAGTACTAGCAGTCAAATATAGTTAATTTGTAAAATAAAAGAGACATGTTATGGAGTTCAATTAATCATTTTATAACCCATTCTTTATAAAATCTCCATGACTTCAACAAGGTGATTAAGATTAAGATCAGTCTGCCAGAAGATGACCTCATGTCACCATAGCTGAACGTCTCAAGTGACTCCTCTGCTTGAATAAAAGTCTGTTTCGTTGTTTCATTTGCCAGGAGTTAACTTATTTTACAATGTGTGTGTGCGCGCGTGTGTGCGTGTGTGAGTGTGCGTGCGTGCGTGTGCTTGCGTGCGTGTGTGCGTGCGTGTGTGTGTGTGTGTGTGTGTGTGTGTGTCTGCACATGAAGTGAATCACTACACCCTGACTGAACACACTAGTATAGTGACTGTGGGAAAACTGGGGCATGAGAGCAACACACACACACACACACACACACACACAAAAAAAACTGGGACAGAAAGTACTTCATGTCTCTCTCTTGTTCTTTCTTTCTGCAGTTATGCAGGTCTTGTGGCTGGCAGCAGTTTAAAAGCCCAGAAGGAGAACCCAGAGATGACCGTCCGTAATACAGATCCTGTCCTGAAGGGGGCGAAACAGAGGCTGGAGCAGCTAACACAGGTACACACACCCATGAATAAGAAAAAGAGGTGAGGTAAATGTTGGCACACACCATTCTCACAATTTTGTATTCTCGACAAACCTTGCAATTATTTCACTTGCTTTCAGTGAGATAAGCCATTCCAAAGTTTATGTTCACAGGGGTTAGCTTTTTGCAACGCTCATCGCCTACAGATAGCAATATTGATTGGCCGGTCCATTTTTCATCAACACCATCCAGAGCAAGTCATCTTGATATAAAATTAATATATAGATTTGTGGTCTCTAGATGATGATGATTTTGTTATTCTGGTGACCTCATGGTCTTTGAACATATCCCTATCTACCCTATGTATATAACATCCTGTCTGAATAGTTTACCGCAGCATGACTCCTATTGTTTTTTGTGACCCTCTGACCTTTCTCCTAGCACCACTATCAGGCAAAAATGTCCTCTTACACTCAGGAAATGTAATGGGCAGATGGTCATGAAATTCTCCCCCAGAGACATTTTCCATTTTAGACACATTAGCTTTCTTTCTTGCAGCGTCATCATCAGGCCAAAATGTCAAATTTTGCATCAGCATGAACTTTAACATACCTTATAATCTTGAAGGCATTCCAGCATGTACATATCTGACATTGATATATTGCGATTTATAGCAATGGCCCACACAATGAAGTCAGTGTCTTTTTCACTTTGCCTTTAACGATTCCACAATAGCGTAAGCTGTGACATATTTTTGCATTGGGCTGGGATATTAATGTATCCCACTGTGCAGACTATGCAGTGGCCTCTGTTGTAAAACTTTATTTTGGAGAACTTAAGTGTTGATGTAGATGAAGTCAGAGTAGTAATCTAACAAGAGCATCTGAAGGTGATGTTATAACTCTTTCCATAAGCATTAATATCTTCTGTAGTCACTGCCCTAATGGACAGAATTATTCATATCCATGCTTAAATAATGATGCTGTTGTTAGTTTGATCTTCGACTGTTATTGTTGTTATATATTAGGTTCAGCCTCTTGGTGTTTCTCGTGTGATGTAGGTGTGATACACAGTTGCTAAAGCTGCAGGGGTCTGGATTGTGTGTGTGTGTGTGTGTGTGTGTGTGTGTGTGTGTGTGTGTGTGTGTGTGTGTGTGTGTGTGTGTGTGTGTGTGTGTGTGTGTGTGTGTGTGTGTGTGTGTTTGTGTTTGTGATGTGTTCTCATCCTCATCTGGCTCTCAATCATTCGTTATCACCTCATGTGTGAACTGCTGCTTAATCCAATAAATGTAAATGTCAGCACTCTAAACAGATGTAGATAATAACATGCAATAAAACATGCATTAATTCAACAATTAAACTGGATTTATGCGGCATTGTCAAAACTCTGAACAGCATGGTAATATGGTGTTATGATTTGAATGAATGATTCATAAAATCATGTGAATATGACTCCATAAAATGATACATCAAGGTTATCCATAATGATGATTCATTATTAATTATGAGGACCAAGTGGCTATTTCGGCGTCCCTTTTGTGACAGTCAGACAGGCTGATAGACAGACAAGGGCAGACAAGTAAACACATACTGAGAGGAGGACCCGGCAAACAAGCAAAGAATTCAACAACAAAATGTATGGTATGATAGCCATTAAAGGATGAGGCTGGCAATATTCTGTATTTTGGTAATTGTTTACAAATTCCATGATAAGATCAAAAATCTTTATCTTTATATTTTCTGACATTCCAAGCCAGTCTGTGGTACTTACGGGTAATGGATTGTTTTAAAGGCAAACAGGTCAAACAGGAATAAATGCTGCTTTTGTTGGGGACTATTTTCAGCGACAGTATTTGGTGTGCTAGCAAGGATTTATGGCAGCAGGTTTTTTTGTTTGTTTTTGGACTAAGCTTTGGATACACAGGCAGAAAGATCAATTTATCATTGGTTTTGGTCATGGGATTTGTTAACCAACAAAACTACAGAATATCAACAGACTTATCCTTTAACGTGCATGCTTGTTGGGTCAAGAAATCAATTTGAAATGAATCAGGTATACTTATGACATGTTTTGATGTCGCAGCAAGATCTTTCAACACTGACTCTCTGAGTGCTTTTTCGTAAGGTCAGAGTAAAAGTTGTAGTTTGTCAAGGAAATCTGAGTAACTCTTTTAAAAGTGTTGGTGGTTTTGGAATCATGGAAAAACCATGGGATGGCACATGCTATGGTTTATTTTTCTTTTTTTGCTGTTGAGGCTCTTTCTGTGCTCCGTCTAATTTTGGTGGTGAGTCCATTAATCATGCTGCATTTACATGGAGGAAATGTTAAGTCAGCATCCCTTCCCTGCCACATACACAAACCACACATGCACCATGCAATCACTTATGTATGAGATTTGCTTTCTCAGGCCCATTAATTCTATGTAACCCATACATGTCCTGTTCTTCTTTCATTTAAAGACTATTAAAGCTTCTGTGAATCTTCTAACATTCACTAAAGCACACACACACACACACACACACACACACACACACACACACACACACACACACACACACACACACACACTATGGGGATAGGAAAAGTGAGATCAGTTTTTTTGGACTTGTAAAGCATCCTGCTGAATTGATGATGGTAATGATAACAGGCCACAAGTCAGATATATAACCGCTCATCTGCATTGCAAACTATTTTCAGTTCCAAATGGTGTGCATCCTTTCCATCTTTTTGATACATTTGGAGAACAAGTTTAGAGTCAACTTTGGAAATCCATGGCAGAGGCTGAGCTTTTTTCAGCTAGCTGTGCTTTTGTATGTGGAGGAAGCCATTTATCTGAGGTGAACATTGATGCACACCATTTAATAATAACTATTCAATGTCATGTGGGCCATTTACACACTTCCACAGCTAGGATTAGAGGAGGAACAAAATATGAAACAAGACAAAGAAGCATCTTTGGAATTTTAATTATCAGTGTTTAAGAGGGTTGCATTTCTGTCTGTCTTTCCCTCAATCTCTTCTTATCTTTCACTGTCCCAATTTTGTGTCATGTGTTACTTAGACTTTTGCAGCAGTGGGTTGTGTTTTACGCAGGCTTTGCCCTCTAATGGAATTCTATTAGTGTAGCCAGTGGTGTATCCGTGCAATTAAAATGTGTATGTACATGCTTAGCCAACCAGGATGAGCTTAATCAACCATGTGAGGGCTGCCCCTGCATATTAAAATGGCAGCAGTCTCACCATTTCTAGAGTGTCGGCAGAATACAGGAAGCCTGCTTAACTTTGTTCAGGAGAGCATTCCTGTTTCATCAGAGCTGCAGTTAATCTTTGCTTTGTTTAAAGGAATAGTTGACATGTTGGGAAATACGCTTATTCAATTTCTTGTTAAGCATAAGAAGACAGATAACATTCTCATATCTCCAACGTCAGTGTGACAGCTAGACTCCAAGAAGTCAATTAAGAAAACTGTAGCTACGGTGGTATTTCTGTAATAAAGTGAATTAAATGAAGCAGGTATCTTTCAGAGATTTATTTCAGCTTTTCGTATGCATATGGTGCTTATGCCTTCATATGACAAAAGTCCAGTGACATTAAGTTACAGTCAACTTTTATAGATACAACAGTGACATCAAAAGAATTATTAAATTAAATTAAATAATTTGACTATTTTGACTATTGACTAATAATTAATCTATTGGTTTTACTGGAGAGTTTCAGTGCCACATGACCTAAATCCTATTTAAATCCTAGCCTTTCCACATGACTAAGAAAACACAGTCCTGGTGGAAACATTGCTGTAATATGTTCCTGTCCTCCCCCAGGTCTAATTTGCTGTCTGATGATATGATGGTGAATCACTGCACTGAGTCTAGTCTGTCTCCATGTCCCTTCGGACATGCTGTCATATAATAACCTTGGTTCCCCCCTGTTTTCACGGGCTTCCCTACACCTACTGTGCAGTGGAGGCCAGATGCTCCTCCTTACGTGTCCAACCTGCATCTATCCAGCAGGGAAACGCAACCTAAAACATAGGTAGAGCATGTTAGTAATTGCTATTTTTTAAACTGTTAAAAAATACCAATTAGCAATATACCTTGGACTTTTGGTCATTTATTCAAAATATGACGCAACAGTGCACATATAATAAAAGTAGATTATAGCCCTGTTTGTTAAGCACATATATGTTGTCTGTTTACATTATATATTATACTACATGTCTATGTTTGTCTTTGTTCCAGTCGATTGCATGTGCAGTGCATTATAATTATGTGTGGGTCTACTGCTGCACTGTGAATGTATACTATTTGCCTACTCAGTATGCGTGCATCACATTGTGCACCACAATATACTGTATAGCAACAGCTTATACAATATGTTCTTGTGTTAAAGGGATTATATTTGCAAGGCAGAGTTAAGCCATGTTTAAATATTGAAAAGGAGAATGGATTTTGCTGTCTAGCAACTCAGAAGCGTTGGCAGCCTTGTTATACCTGCTCTTACTTTAAATGACAATGAAGGTCTAAAGTTTGTAATTATAAAATCCAAAAGAGTTGACTCTCAGCCTTTGTAGTATTTGATTTGCCAGAACGATTTCACCACTGTAAGGTAACATAAATCATTATATGATAGATGTTACAATCTTGGTGGCATCTGCTTTGCTGTATATATACAAATGTTATCTAGAATAAAATAGAATGAGATGTCAGTACAATATATCTTTTTCCTTTTCAAAACCAGTGGCTGTTTGCCTTATCTCTGCACTCAGCTGGACTTTATATATTACCCACCTTGACTCTCTACTATACACATTCATCATGCTGTGAACCAATTATATGTTCCTGTATATGTGTAAAAACCTAATAACTCCCATTTTGGTGTGTCATAGTTTCTAGTTTTCAATCCCTCGTTAGCAGAGCTTTAGGAGACGTGAGGTTTCCATCCGGCATCACAATTATGTAACATGACACAGTACCCACGCTGTGAATTAACTGAGCAGTAGAGAATATGGATTCACGCAGAGACAGCATGGCCTCTATTACCCTTTAGTCTGCTCTCTGACTTTGTGTATTTGTTCATGTTCTGTAGTGCTTTTGTACATGTTTCTGTGGCCATTTAGTGCCTTTAGAAGGCCAAATATATCAGAAAAGTGGTATTCAGTTCAGGCTACATTGCTGACCTTTGACCTCATCACTATTAGCTGTTTGTAATATTTGTGATTTGTGAGTTGAAGCTTCTTCTCCTTTGCAATCACTGTAACTCATTCTCAGGTCAGCTAAATGCCAAAAATGTAAAGCACACACACAGAGTCTACAGCCACGCTAGCAGCTCTGGGAGGCTAACTGCTTTGAGCTGAATGCTAACATCAGCATGCTATCATGTTCACAGTGACATGTAGGTGTTTTACAGGTATAATTACGATCTCAGCTAAGCCTTTAAGCATGCTAACATTTGTTAACTAGCACTAAACACAAAATTCAGCTGAGGCTGATGGAAATGTCAGTACATGTAGTTTGCAAGTATTAAAGGGCAATTCTGGCGCAAAAATAACCTAGGGGTTAATAACATATGTGTACCGAGTCGAACGTTCTCTGAGACATGTTTTCATGCTAATCGAATGTGTCTCTAGCTTGAAACAAGCTACCGCAAACCAGGGGTTAGCTGCTAATGCTAGCTTTCGGGGCACAGGGTAAATCACTATTTGATACCACTAACAAGGCTCAAAATAGCACCACACTTAAACGGTAGCAAAATGAGGGTCCCTACATGCAAACCGAAGCATTGAGAACTTTGTAAGTGTACAGACAGTTTATTACAAAGATAGATTATAAAGACAACAGCGTTAATGTTTACATGCGGCCGCCTATCTTTGTAATAAACAGACACATTCGATTAGCATGAAAACAGATCCCAGAGAATGTTTGAATCGGTACACATATGTTATTAACCCCTAGGTTCATTTTGCGCCAGAATTGTCATTTAAGTCATACATCAAAATGTTGGACAAATTGCAATTCTGACCTGATGATGGTGCTAAATGAGAAGTCAGACCAACATTGCCATGCGTAGAGCCACTTGTATGTAAGGCTGGGCAATATATCAACATCTATATATATATATATATCGTCTTAAATTTTGGCTATCGTGATATGACACAAGCGTTGTCTTTTCCTGGTTTTAAAGGCTGCATTACACTAAAGTGATGTATATTTGATATTTGATTGTTCTCCATATTGCCCAGCTCTACTTGTACTGTATTTAGTGCTTATGGACATTTGTATTGTATGTGTGTTTTATTTAGGAGGTGTTAGTTGACCTCGGCTGGGTGAGCAATGCCAGAGGAAAGGTGGAGGAAGAGGAGGGAGGGAGCGCACAGACAGAAAGAGGCAGCGGAGACGACTGCGATGATGAAGATGGCTGTGAAGCATCTGGTGTGGAGAATGGTGAGTCATAAATACACACACAAACACACAAACTGACATACAAACACACACAAATAGAGGAACACACATTAGCAAACATACAACCACACATATAAACACATGAATTGATGCACACTTCCAAGCTTGTCTTTTGCTTGTGCAAACATAGGGATTCAGAATCATACATAACACATCAGCATATAGACTGTACATACTCTCACACACACACACACACACACACACACACACACACACACACACACACACACACACACACACACACACACACACACACACACGCACACACACACACACACACACACACACACACACACACACACACACACACACACACACACACACACAGTTCATTGGCATGGTGGAGGTTTTAAAATGCAGCAGCTTCCACCACAAATCTTGTGCCAGCAGGGAAATGTCCAGAGGGAGGGATAGAACTGAGAGATGGATTCAACTGTCCTCTCTCTCTCTCTCTCTCTCTCTCTCTCTCTCTCTCTCTCTCTCTCTCTCTCTCTCTCTTTTTCCATCTCTCTTTCTGCTGGTCTCAGCAGTTTATTTCCTTCTCGGCCGGGATAAAGGATGCACTAACAACCAGGTCATCCCAAAAATGAAAAAATAAACCATAATTATTCATTTATCTCTTGACATATTCACCAGGCTCATGCTTATACATAATACATGGGTGTGTCACAGGGAGGTCGTGGGACCCCTTGGTGCATTGAGGCAATCACACAGAGTGAATGTAGTTCAAATTAGCTGTAACTTGTGGGGTGTCCATTCGGAGTGCGGGCCTGTTCGGAATGGGCCGATCACTTGGTTCCCAGTATTTTTATTTTCACAACTTAATTGTACGGTGGCCGACAGGGGCAAACGCCCTGCAACTTAAGAAAACACACCCAAATAGACAAAACACAAGCAAATTAAGAAAACCACTTCATTAATTTGACAACACAAGCGCAGCATTCAGCACAACCAAATACATAAATGCACTGCAAATACACACAACACAACCAAATAGATAAACGTGCTGCAAATATGAAACGATGCAAAAAGAAAAGCACACAAACCCAGAAAACAAATGCAACAAAAAAACGCTGCATCCAGATTACACAACGGAAGTTCTCCAGACCTCTAGAGGGAGCAGCTAGTGGAACAGCTTGATGTTTGTGAACTAACAGTACGGCAATCATGCTAATGAATACAATAACTTTTTCAGCAGATGTCTTACTTACAACACGTTGGAGTTAGCAAAGCAGTTTTGTGTTTATATGTGCGGACGGGATTTATTCAGTTTGATAAATCCCACGGTAAATTGGCTGGTTTACTAAACAGGGAGGGACTAGAAATCCTGTCTGTTTTTTGTATTTCAAGAGCGAATTGCTCCACAATATGAATACAGATTGATCACTTATTTTGTTGGTAACCGTTGTTGTAAAATCACAATATTACACTTGAGGAGGCCTATACTTCAGTGGTGCGCCTTTTGGACCTCGAAATTAAACCCTCTCATGTAATATGGCTTAAACAAACGTCAACGTTAAACGCTGATGCAGTTTTAAATGTTTTATTACCACGAGTTTACAGACGTCTCTGCTGATTGAGTATCACCTGTGACCTGAGCCGAGACACACCCACCAAACGAGAGAAAACATATCTCAAATATAGACTTAATATTTACAGTCTATGCAGTTGCGCTCTCCCTCCCTCTCTCTCTCTCTCTCTCTCTCTCTCTCTCTCTCTCTCTCTCTCTCCCTCGCTCCCTGTGGGGTCGAAAATCAAGCTGTTCCACTAGCTGCTCCCTCTAGAGGTCTGGAGAACTTCCGTTGTGTAATCTGGAAGTTTTTTGGTTGCATTTGTTTCCTGGGTTTGCGTGCTTTTCTTTTTGCAGTGTGTTTATCTATTTGGTTGTGTTGTGTGTATTTGCAGTACGTTTATGTATTTGGTTGTGTTATGTGTATTTGCAGCGCGTTTTCTGAATGCTGCACATGTGTTTTGTCTATTTGTGTGTGTTTTCTTAAGTTGCAGGGCGTTTGCCCCTTTCGGCCACCGTATAATTGTGTAAATTCACACAAACAACATGTGACACAAAATGCAGTTATAAAACGCTTGGTTCCCAGTATTGCTGCTTGCAGCATTGTCGGGTGGCGTGCCCATTCAAAGCGTTCTTGAGAATCAAAAAAATGGTAAATGGTAAATGAGCTGCATTTATATAGCACCTTCCTACCTTACCGGACAAAGCACTTTACAATTTGCCTCTCATTCACCCATTCACATACATCGATGGTGGCTGAGCCGGATGTATGTATTTTCCGTTTCCTTCCTTCTTTGTGCTGGAATTTTATTATAATTTTTTGGTGGATTGATTAGGACTATAATTGTTAACTGCTCCTCAGATCTCTGCAGGGTAAATTGAGACAGCTAGCTAGACTTTATGTCCAATCTGAGTTTTCTTTGCAGTGGCTCTGTGCGGAGTTTAGCACCGCCCATGACGATACTGATTGGTTTAAAGAAATGCCATTGAACCAGAGCATGTTTTCCTCCCATCCCCAAATGCTATGTGGAGTAGCCAGACCCTCCATCAGCACGCTTTGGGGGAGGGTCTGGCAAAGCGAGACTAGCTCTCCGTGAACTGTCAGCCGTCTAGGGATGTAGCAACTCCCCGCCCCCGCTGCTGTACTGCGTATGTGGGAGACACACACTAATACATACACAGCACAGAGGTTCCTTGATTTATAGTTATATTTAAATTGTTGATCGGAAAATGTTGCTCTATGTTGAGGTTTATTGGCCAAATGTAATGTGTTCCGTTTTTGACCTGAATAACATTTTGGTGCCCAGTGTTCTCTGTAGCCTTACTGTGAGGTAACGGGAAGATTTAGCAAAAGAAACCAAGCGATTTCTTACATAAATTGTACCACTCTTTTCAATGCGAGAAGTCTGTTTTTGAGTACTGTAGTAGTAGTAGTACTCAAAAGACTCATGCATTGTAGAGGCTTGTGAAATATGAAAGGGATTTTAGTTGTAACTAATAAGCACCTACAGTAAGTACTTTAAGTATTTCTTTCTAAATCTAAAGTCTCTCTCTCTCTCTCTCTCTCTCTATATATATATATATATATATATATATATATATATAGCAATAATCAAAGTGAAAAAGTGAAACATTCACAAACGAATTACAAACAACATGAGTTTGTCAACAGATTTGATTGCCAGTAATTCTGAATGGCATGAACAAATATGTGACCAGGGTGTAACCAGAATTTTAGAAATACTGAGGTCATATGTCACAGATATATTCCCTAAAAAGTCTGTACAATTTTATATATATATTTGGACAATTGTTCAATTTCTAATTTATACAACTGTTTTATTTTTTGTTAGTTTTTTTTATTCATTTATGAATAATTTGTAATGTTTACCTCCACCAAGGAGGTTTTGTTTTCATTTGGGTTTCCCAGGTTTCTTTTGTTATTATTTAGTCGTTAACTTTGCGAGAAAGGGCTACACTTCTATATCACTGCAGCAAGAGGAGACGTTTAACCACTGGTTAATCTCATTATCCATGCTCCAACCTTCTTTCAAACTAGTCTGTGTTCCCACATAATAAGAGCAAACAGATCCAGTATTTTGTGTTACAATGTCATGTCCAACCAGTGGTCAGAAAGACAAACACTCCTCAAAGTCTGCTCCCACATTGCAGCTACACGCTATGGAAAGCTCCACTGTCCATGTCTATCTTTAGCTGGAAAGACATATATGTTGATTAACTGGTCAACATACGAGAAGACACCGGACACTTTTATGGTGACGGAACTTTCCATGGTCATATTGGTGATGACACAGGCAAATTATTGTCAGCATAAACCAATACCGTCATAACAGTGTTTGTTGGTGGTGTTTTCTGTAGTTTCTACTGTAATGTGAAATGTGCTGGAATAGAACAGAACAGAATAGATGTTTGTTGTTGGAGGCGTTCTTGCTTCGTGGGATTGAAGCAAGGGCTCAGTCTTCGGCATCATCACCTTGTTACACATCATCGGAGGTCATTTTACCCTTGTGAACCCTGGTGATGTCATCGGGTGGTGGGGTCTCTCTCCCTGAGGGCAGGATGTAATAAGAGTCAAAGGTCATTGGCACACTAATTATCACTGCTCTGTCCTCATCATTACTGGAATCATGAGTGTGTATTGGTACAGTGATGCAAAGCACGAGTGTAGCCTGTTATGATGCTGAACTCTAGGTCAGCGGTTCCCAACCCTCGGGCTGCGGACTGGTACCAGGCCAAGGAGAAACAATCAGGTTAGACCAAAAAAAAGCTAAATAATAATTTTAGAATTGGTTATTTGTGTAGTGATTGACTTGAGTCTGTCTGTGCTGCATCTTTCCTTATTTGTCAATGCTGAGCCTACAAGAAGAATATGTCACTATGCTGGTTAATCAGTGTGGTGTGTCAAGTTATGCTACCAGATTTAAACCCCATGGGTTGTGACAAAGTTCTGGGTTTAATTGCGTAAGGCTTTGAGCTTGGGTAGGTTCCGCTTTGGTTATTTTTTAAATGTAATTATTCATTAATTTGTCTTTTTTTTCTTTGATTTAGCCAGTTCTGTTTGTCTGTAATGTTTATTTTTATCTCCTGTATCAGTGTCTCTAGCAAAAGGGATATTGATCTCAATGAGTTTACCTGATTGAATGAAGTTTAAATATAATGGATAAAATACAGCAAATATTATAGCTTTTGGGTTGTGTTGGGTTTTGAGTCGTGTTGAGTCAGGTCGGGTTTTAAAGTGGTTGCAGGCTAGGTTCGAGTCTCATTTTTAGGCGTTTGCAGAACTCTATTTGGGCGTTTCTGTTGCTTTTTCATCTACCAAGCAACAAACAAACCTTAAAAGAGAATTTGAGAGAGCATGAGAGTTTCTTTAGAGCTGGTAGCAGAGATAAAAGGCCCAAAACATGTTATAATATCCTTACATTTTCCTAAATGTGCTAAACAATTATTCTAGTCATCACCCCACACCCACTCGTCAGACCTTCCGAAAAATACCTTTTACCAACTTTATTTATCCCTAAAGGGCAATTCAATTTTGCAGTCAACCAGTCACATACACACATCGTGTAAAAAAAATGATAGGAACCCCTGCTGTAGGATTGTACTGGTAAAGATTGCTATTGAAGTTAAGGGATTTTATGTAGCCATGGGCCGAAAACAACTCTAACAATAAGTACCCGAGTGTAATCTCCACATCAAAGTTATGACATGTACTGAAGTATCCAAAGTAAGACCATTAAGTCAAATGGGTTGATTTGTGTGTGTGTGTGTGTGTGTGTGTGTGTGTGTGTGTGTGTGTGTTTTACAAGAACAAAACTGTATTTAAGATGTCACGCTGTAAAGCTTTGGTGAGAGTTAACTTAATTTAGAGAATATTTAAATGCAAATATTTGATAGTTTGGTTTATGCACATAATTCATACTCAGGATTTAAAAATCAAACTCCTTTATTTCACAAAGCATGCAAACACTGTTGATATAGTAGCTGTGAATAGAAGACTTTGTTTATGACAAGATAAAAAAAAAACATTATGTCACCTTACATGTTTGTTTCCTTACACTGCATCACCCAGCTCTAAAAGAAAGATATTTGTTGGTACATTTGTCATAGACTAACCTTGATGTGTCAGATCGGTGGAAACTCACGCCTCCCGCCAGGCCTGAAACTGGTACATCGGCTATTTAAAGAGAAATTTGCTGGTTATGATTTACCGAGCTAGTGGTTGCATCTGGGGATCTTGAGTCTGAAGCCACAATGAATTCCTGAAGAAAGAATTACAATAAAGAGTGACAAAAGGGGATTTTCTGCATGTCTGCCCGCTCGTCGGCATCTCTATGCATATAAACAAGCCTCGCACGCACTAAAGCTGAAAGAATGATTCAGTATCAACCTGACCACACAGATCATAGGGATTTATTTCTTTTTTTTTATTATTTATACTTCAAATGCCTGCACTGTACATCTGAGTTAATGTATGTACAGTATAAAACAGCATCAAATAAATAAAGGCCAATCTGATTTTCTTTTGGATATGTCTTCCACAAAATCTGCCTGTTCACGGTCTCTGACTCTCTCTTTAAAATTCTGCCTACAAAACACTTCTCTGAATCAGATTCGCTGAAATGTGGAGCTTATTATTTCACAGGCAATGAAGAGCATAAAAAGAAATTTCTGCGTGCTTGAGAAAGAGTCTTTACAAGTGTGTGGATGTGCATATACAAATTCATCTTTATGGCCTCTTGTTTGTGCGTGCATGCCCGCCATGTGCTATACATGTGCGATTTAAGTGTGTGTGTGTGCAGGCGCTACATCTGTTACTGCACTATGTAAAAATCTCTAACCGTTGTTTTCTCTTACACACACATGATTGAGCGTATGTTCTCGCTCTATCCCTGGGCTTGCAAATATGAACAAGGATGAATCATACTGAGGAAATATTATCCTTGTCTTCTAATTAATTCTCATGACATTTAGTCTTTTGTTGAATACTGAAGAGGGACAAAAGAAGTGGCGGATGAGAGGTGGAGATGGGGTGATCTGAAATCAAACCTCAGAACTTTAACACCTCATTCATTGCCAAGCCTGTGTTTTATTTATGTGGGCCTTTTAACAGTAATACATTATTTTAGTCACAGCCTATTATTATTTGATTTAAGTCCATTTACAAGTACTTAGCCCACAGAGGGAGAATCACTTGGCAAACATTGTTCACAGATGAAAAACAAAGACAAAAGGCAGGCTTCTCAACATATGAGCATGTTAAAGCACCCATATTATGCTCATTTTCAGGTTCATAATTGTATTTTAAGGTTGTACCAGAATAGGTTTACATGGTTTAATTTTCAAAAAACACCATATTTTTGTTGTACTGCACCGCTCTCTCACTGCTGCAGATCCTCTTTTCACCTGGTCTCTGTTTTAGCTACAGAGTGAGACCTCTTTTCTTCTTCTTCTGTACTATCTTTGATTGCACTCGCACATGCGCAGTAGCTCAGATGTAGATCATGTCAGCTAGCTAGTTCCATAGACAGTAAAAGAAAGGCTGTTTCTCCAACTTCGGTCAGTTATAAGGCAGGATTAGCTGGGAGACTTCTAAATGAGGGTGCACATGTAAGTAGTTCTTTTGTAGATTATGGTGAACTTGTGTGTGTGTTGTAGCAAGGCTTTGCTATTGAGAACGAGGTAGCAGGTTAGCATTAGTGTTAGCATGCTAACGCCAACGCTACGAGCTAACGGTTGCGGTTAGCCAGCTCGTTTGTGACGTCACAAGCCGTGCCTATTTTGAACAGTTCACCCAGAGATTGAAGGCAGGACACATTCAGAAACCGTATCTCACTCAAAACAGCATGGATGGATTTTTTTCCAAAGTTTGTATGTGTGTGGAAGCACCAGAGACACAAAAGAACACCCCAAATCCCAGAAAAAGTGTTTTTTTCATAATATGGGCACTTTAAAGCAAGAGCTTAAGTTAGTGGCATTTTTACAAAGAGGCAGTGAAGTCCAGCCAGAAAAGCTGATAATCTAGTTTTTTCTCTTACATTGTAGTCATTTTTTTAAAACCAATGTTATACTAAAGGTTATTTACATGCAAAAGAGTATATTTTATTCACTATGCGGTTTGTGAATAGAAGAAGATACATGCCCATAGACACCCAAGGTCTAGGCATTAAAAGGGTGATGCTAATTCATTCTAAAGTTGCTATGGAGTTCTGTGTTACTGTCAGCAATTAGATACACCTTTTATACTTAATTTTATTAGCTATGTATTATTGTTATTATTATCATTATTATTATTATTATCTGTTTTACCATGATGAGAAATCACACAAATGTATCTCACAGATGCCATCAAACACAGTCTGTTACAGTTATTCTTCTATTACTATTCTTCGTTTAGTCATTCCTCATGCTCATCCTCCCCTCCCAGTGAATTCACCAAGATTAAACCGATTGATTTTCTCTCCTCAAACCAGCACAATCCCTTCTTCAACTGGCCCTTCTCCGATCTCTCTGTTCCCCCAGACATATCTAGGTCCTAAAATGTCAATAATGTAAATGTAATCACAGCTTCTCTTCTCTTCTTTTCTCTCCTCTTCTTATCTGTGTAACAAATGAAATGCTGTGTCATTATAATTGATGTGCTTTAAACTGGGACGGTGGTGGTTGATGCAGAGATGGGGATACCAAAGCCTCCAGGTGTCCATGAGTCATGTTACAACCACTTATGTCTGGAAAGTCTGGAAAGCACCGATCCTTTTCCCTTAAAAGAAACCTTATTTTAAATATAACACATCTGTTTGAAGCTACAACATTCCCACTATGACTATGCTGTATGTCTTACAGTTTCATGTTGTCCAAAAAACCCCAGAAAGAAGCAGATTAACTCCATTCTGCAAAAAAAACATGGATAAACACATTTTAAGCAGGTTTCACTCATAATATATATATTCAGAAACGTATCTTTACCAAGTAGAGGATGTACATGTGTGTGTGTGTGTGTGTGTGTGTGTGTGTGTGTGTGTGTGTGTGTGTGTGTGTGTGTGTGTGTGTGTGTGTGTGTGTGTGTGTGTGTGTGTGTGTGTGTTTGTGTATGTTTTTATGTAAGAGTATGTGTGAATGTGTACTTGGAGGGGCACTCAGTCCCTGTAACCATGGTTACCAGGTGGTCCGTCCTCCCATGGGGCCTTATTTAATGACAATAAAGAAAGAGAAAAAGAGAGAGAGGGAGGGAGGGAGGGAGAGAGAGAGACTGAAATGGAGAGATAGGAGGGATGGCAGATTTTGTGCCATCTCGCTTGGCCAAGTAACATTTTCAGAATCTGGTTAAAGCGTAGTTTTATTTGCAGTTAAAATGCTGTCAGTATTTGATTCTTATCATCATCATGCACTAAATAATGGACATACAACTGGATACTGTACATTGCTGAACCATTTTCTATTTATTGGCTTGCCTCCATGTATCTTTCCACCATCATCTCTGCCTTGATCCTCTGGCCTCTCCCCCACTTCCCTGGGGCCACATTCACAAAGCCTTTAGAATACATTTCATCTTAAAGGGAGAGTCCAGTGTTTAACATGTTACCACTCTGCCTGAGGACAGTTTGATCTGCATTCATAAGCATCTCTCTAAAGGGAGCCAGAAAGAACAATAAAAACCCTGGCGAGGCTCCTAATCTGCACCCGTGACTATAAAAGTTCCCTGAGAGAGCCTGTGGATCGGTTTGATCAGTGCTATGAAATGAAACTGCTTTCTTTTTGTACATGCATGCACTGGAGAACATGAGGGTGAACATGAATGTGAAATCATGCTATGAATGCAGTCAGTATCCCACCGATACAGCAGCTTTACTCCGCAAATCCAGACTGAAGCATGTTCTTCCTATCATGCTTTGTTTTCACAAGATTTCAATAGAGCAGCCTTCTTTCTTTAGAATTACACGTATATGTATATTATACGTATAAACAACTAATGAGGAATATGCAGTACGAACAAAACGCATAAAGGTTTATTGTATATTGAACAGATATATGTCAATACTGAATATAGGGCTGATTTGAAGCACAATGTGAGACAGGTTATTTTTCAATATCTAACCAAAACTATTATCTTTCCCTTTCCTTAAAGGTCCAGTGTGTAACGTGTTTAGTTGTTCATTATCAAAATATGTGTTGCCCGTTCACAAACTTGTCCTTTTTCATAAATATTTACCACCACCATCAATTCCAAGTATTCCTTTTGGCTTGAAATTTTACATTTGCATTCTCGTGAACTGGGGTAGACGCTCCATATTCATGCGCCATCTTGAAATATGTTAGCCAGTAAGGGACATACAGGACATACTGCTCCGCCTTTCGCGTTTTCGCTGTCACATGATAAACTCACAGGTGCTGCTAATGCTGCTAATGGGTATCGTAGCTTCCCGGCAAGTTTGAAGAAGGAAACATGGAGGACCACACGTATTCAAAATCCAAATTTCAGGAACAGGAGTCTTCTTCTTCGCCCAGAAAAAGAAAAAGGATATTGAAAAGAGCAAGAGACCGGCTTTTTGAAGCGTGAAGGCTGCGTGGTGAGAGAGAGTTGATTGCGATATATGATCTCAACGCTAGATGGGAGAAATTCCTACACATTGGAACTAGAAGTGTGGAGATATTCTATATTTTTCTTATTTTCTTACAATTTTCTTATTGTCAACAAATCTCATTAGAAGACCAAAACCAACAATAAATTGATCGTACTTACCGGTACTGCTTATTTCTCCCTGCCTTCTCCCTCCATTGTTGTCAAAATTAGAACACATGAATGAGCTACACTGCTATGACATGTTTCTTTGACAAAGCTGAACATCCACACTGTAGTTTATATTTTGAGTCAGGCCCACAAACTTTTGAGCACACTACGGCTGAAAATAGTGTCCAACAAATACACTACTTACTCTTGTTTGAGTAATGTTTGCTAAAAAACAACAGTGCCAAGCTGCTTTAGGAATTGACATAGCCTTCAATTTTTTTAATTAAGTAAATAATCGTTACCTGTTTTTTAAGAGGGGCGGCAGGGTGGTGCAGTTGTTAGCACTGTCGCCTCACAGCAAAAGAGGGTTGGCTTGGGCTTGGCCCTTTTATGTGGAGTTTGCATGTTCTTCACGTGTTAGCGGGGGGTTTTCTTTATATTCTCCGGCTTCCTCCAACAGTCCGAAGACATGCAGTTTAGGTTATTTGTTGACTCTAAATTGCCCTTTGGTGTGCATGTGAGCGTGAATGGTTGTCTGTCTCTGTTTTTTCAGCCTTGTGATTGCCTGGCGATCTGTCCAGGGTGCAGCCTACTCTGCCTCTCACCCAATGTCAGCTAAGATCAACTTCAGCCCCCCATGAAAAAAGATTACGGATGGATGGATGGATGGATATATGGATGGATGTATGGATGGATGGATGGATGGATGGATGGATATATGGATGTATGTATGTATGTATTTATGTATGTATGTATAGATGTATGGATGTATGGATGGATGGATGGATGGATGGATGGATGGAAATTTCTTTGTTAAGAATAACAAAAATATAACATAAAATATATTCTCCAACCTGCTTCCCCTGACTGTTGTCTGGTCCTGAATCCATGGTTGCCAGTAAAGGTAATCTAGGCAGCAATTATGATTCCACCAAAATCCATTTAGAAAAGCAAATGAATTTAACATAAATTAAATGTGTACCAATCTCATGTATTATTACAATTTCTGTGTTATTAATAATCTGGCTGCTCTCCTGTTTTAATTGCTGCTCTTTAACTGTCCTCGTTTCTTCTGTTGTTGTTTTTTTTTGGCCCTAGCTTGTGGTATATTGACTATATATATATATATATATTGACTAGGGCTGGTACACACACATACACCCACATAAACACACACACACACACACACACACACATACAGAAATCAAGGGATACATCATCACTCATCGCTGGTGGTGTGTGTGTGTGTGTGTGTGTGTGTGTGTGTGTGTGTGTGTGTGTGTGTGTGTGTGTGTGTGTGTGTGTGTGTGTGTGTGTTAATAAGCAGTATGATGATAAATCCTCAGGGCAGGAGATGCGGCTCATTAAATAATTACACATTCACGTTCTCTCACTGTCTCCTTCATTCAAAGTGACTTAAGGCCCTCTCTTTTGTTCAACTCACCCCAAGAGATATACAAGAACTGATTAAATGCTGCACTTTGGAGAATATCTACTGAACAACCATGAGCATGACTCGGTGAAGTCAAGCTATCACCATACCCTAATCCTCTTTAAAGCATCTCCTATATTGGCTGTCATGTCCTGTTCTATCCCTCCCTCCCTGCCTGCCTGTCTATCAACCTGTCTGTTTGCCTGTTTCTGTATTTCCCTCTACACCTGAGTAAGTTTGTTCATCTTATTAGACATCATCTGTTTATAAATCCTCTGTGAAGGGATGCTGTTATTCCAGTACGTGAATTTTTGAAAGAAGTCCTTGCTTTGTCTCGCTTTCTCTCTCTGCACCTCCAGCTTCACTCCTCACGTATTCAAATGAGCATTCACATGCCACACACATATCAGACAACACCCCCACTGGTCTGTGTTGATGTGCAACCTTCAACCAATCCCTCTGCCGAGTTCATGCTTTCATCCACCTCCAATCACTGTCCCTCGCTGCATTCACGCTGCAGTATTCAGCTCTTTTTTTTTTTTTTTCGACGTGTTTACTCCAAAGGTTTTATGATTCCACTGGCGGCTCTGCTTAACCTCGGTGAGTGTGACCTTGGGAAGATGCTTCGCTGCAAGTCAAACCGTTAACTGTTATTATAGTCATTTGAAAACAAGCAATAGCCATTAACCTTTCCTGGAGATCTATTTCAGACTATGTTACCGCACATTTAATTTGGGACCAGAGGAACAGGTGACTTGGATGCAAACTAGATAATCTGACCAGGCTGTTGGCCACAATCTGTCAATAAATACAAGTTTTTGGGTTATTAGCCAGTGGATTAACTTGATTATGAAGTGAGTCTTTCACTCCATTACAAAACTACACAACAAGCAAACATACCTTTTAGTAACATTCATACAATCTTCAGTTTAAATCAGGGCTGTCAAACGATTATTTTTTTTAATCGCGATTAATCACTGAATTTCTATAGTTAATCGCGATTAATCGCATATTTTATCACATGATTAAAATTCTATTATTTTGCATTTCAGAACAGTTTTTAAGTACATATTAACAATGGAAAGCAATTCTTACCAGTGGATCTTGATTGGGAATCAACTGAATGCAAAGAAAGTGACTTTATCAACTTGATTTTAAGATTATTTATTTACTGTAAACAAAAGAAAAATGTGTGAATCTGTCATTATTGCACAATTCCTCCAAGTACCTAACTAAAAAACTAAAAAGCCCTATCCTTACCAGAGTCAATATAGTGTTTAGTAACTCCTAAATCATTTTGATTACTCACTGACGTCCAGTGATCACCGGTTAATGAGACAGCGTTTGCAGCACCTTGCAGCAGTTCCAGTTTGGCTGCTTTCTCCGTGTCGTACAGGCTGCTGTGGGGCTGCTGCAGTGTATAAGACGGGTCAGAACATGCCAACCATAGTACGTCTTTAAGACCTGAGTCCTCTACGATGCTGACAGGTCTGCAGTTAGTTGCCACCGGTTTCGCAAGAGCTGTAGTAAGTTTTTGGGATTTGGTTTCATCCACAGGTCGCCAAGTAGCACTCTCCAAAATACTGCTTTGCCTGAGTGAGTAGCATGCTAGCGGGTAGCATCACGTTAACTGAACTATATGCTTAGCTCCGTAGGTGGTAGCTCATGCTTGACGTGCTTCGGTGATATTTTAATTCGGCTTTACACAACGTGCGTATGCCTTTCGACTCTAACTCCCGGACGGCTCGTCCGGGAGTTTTAGAAAATAAAAAGCTCCATTCAGAGTTATTGCTGCTGTCTCTCTCCATCATGCCTGCAGCCTGCAGCAGCAGGATGTGTTACGAGGAAGTGGCAGCTTGATGATAAGTAACGGTGCAGCAAAGGGTCAAAATAGTAGCCTGTTAGGCACGACGCAAAGCCGAGTGAAGTGTAAAATAAATTAATAAATGCCGGCATGCGATTAATGCGATTAAAAAAAATTAACGCGTTATGCTCGGTCCTTTATCGCATCGCGATTAACACGTTAATGCTGACAGCCCTAGTTTAAATTATAATTAAAAAATGAATACATCAGTCAGGTTTATTAGAGCGGTACTTTCATATTTCAGGTGTATTGATTGATCAATTTATGATAAATATTGCATCACCACATGCCTGTTTTTCTATCAACCCAAAGTAAAAAATTACGGACATGAGGTGATGCTTAAAATGAGTTTGCAACATCAAATCATTTTTAACCATGCAAGCCGCGAGGTGCAAGGGATAGCAAGGTCGGCTACTCCACACTTTAGTCCAGACAGAACTGTCAGATGGGTTTAAATGGAAATTTTAATCACTTTGGCTATCTTATAACTTTTCATTTCAATGTGTCCACTACTTTGTTTCATGCCTAAATACCAGCAAAAGTGACATTTCCATCAGCCTCTGCTGTACTTTTGTGTCTTATTGATAGCTAGCAAATGTAAGCATGCTAACACGCCAAACTAAGATCATTAAGATGGTAAACATACAGTATCTGCTTAACGTCAGCTTGTTAACATTTAGCTCAAAGCACCGCTGTGCCACTTACAACACGCTTGCATGGCTGTAGACGTTTAGGATTAGAGTAATAGAAACACAATGCTTCTTTGGACGACCAGTTGGAAGCTAAGACCAAAGAGCCTGTCAAAGTAAAACCCAACAAGCGCTATTTTATGTACATTTTAACACTGATTGACTTCTCTGAGTAATCCCTTCGAAATAAGTTATAGCATAGAATGCTTAGAGCTGCTAAAAGTTCTCATCCCTTCTTTTTGAGATAACGAACATAACTATCACTCAGGATATTACAGTGTAAACAAGTATTAAATGCTTGAAAACATTGTGGCAAATTACCCACCAGGGACACCTTTGCTGATTTTAGTGTCTATAGATTCTTGTCTTAATAAGTAAGTTGACTTGCAGGCCAATTTAACAATACTCTTTTTTAAGTCCAAATAACAAGATGAAAGCAGTGAAGAAAATTAAGAGATACAATACAGTATCAATTTATAATTTGATTCTGAAAAGTACTTGCTCTTCCTGCTCTGTGTGTGTGTGTGTGTGTGTGTGTGTGTGTGTGTGTGTATATATATATATCCTCCCTGAGGCTGAAGTAATGAAATGCTCATTACTGATTCAGCTAGAAATGCTCGGGATACATTTACACTCCTACACACACACCAGCTATCCAGACGCTTTCCAAGGTCACCTCACATCATGTGTGTGTGTGTGTGTGTGTGTGTGTGTGTGTGTGTGTGTGTGTGTGTGTGTGCAAGAGAGAGAGAGAGAGAGAGAGAGAGAGAGAGAGAGAGAGAGAATGAATGTATGTTGTATACATACAAATTGAGAATGGACAAGATTGAGCATAATTGGGGCCTGAATTGACAGTTCTGAACAATACACCACAGGCATCTCATATCAAACATCATCAACACACACACACACACACACACACACACACACACATATATTCACTCATTCACCTTGATGCTGCCAGTTCACCTTTGCTGTCAGTTCACTTTTCAACTTTCACTCATTAGATGCATCCCCGACATCCTTTCATCACTCCATCCACATGCACAAGCACACATTTGTACTGTATATCGAACATAAACACACACACGCACGCACACACATACACACACGCACGCACGCACGCACGCACGCACGCACGCACGCACGCACACACACACACACACACACACACACACGTATGTAAACTACCGAAGGTTACCTTCTGATGCAAGACAAGACTTCCTTGTTTTATACATTTAAATGCATTGATTCAGTTCTGCTTTACACACACACCAGCCTGATCAAAGCATAACTAACAGGTTTCTGTGACACACAGTGTTTATGTACACACACATACAGCGCACACACACACACACACACAATAGGTTATTGTCTGCTGTTATTAGAAGGATGCTGTGTTGTCAGCCGGGTTTTGTTTCAGCGTGCAGACTGCAGGAATGCATGAAATCATGTAAGAGAATTAAACACAGCATTGCTGAGATTTGGGATGCTTGTTACAGGTCAGGGAGGGATGCTAAAGTCTGAACATCACAGTGGATTAACGCACCACAGGTGCAGGTGGCGGTTTTGGCTGGATGGTCATATGGAACCATGTATTTGAAATGTGTATTTAAAAAAAGAAATGTTTAGACATGCTGCTTTTTATCAACAACAGCTTACTGTCATTTATATTTTACATGGATGAACAATTATTTATTTATTTATTTATTTAATTATCCAAATCAAAGTTTTAGTCACTTATTAAATCAGCTGAAATTGTTCTTTTCAATGATCAATAGTTAATATAGTCAAAAAGTACTGTACACATTTGCTACTTTAACTAGGGGTGCACCGATCTGATATTAAGATCGGATATCGGCCCCGATATTGACAAAATAGCTGGATCGGGGATCGGAAAAATGTAATTAAAATTAAAATACCATAGCACATAACAATTTGTGACTTAAACAGTTTCTAACACTAATAATTTTACATTTACAAATGTAGCTGGGTAACATTATAGCTGCTAGCTAGCCAGGTAGCATAACAGTCTGTTAAGCTGGGAGAGGCTCCGGTCACTACTGCACATTCAAGAACAGAGAAGAAAGTTAAAGGATGAAGAAAGACCGGAGATACACCAGAACAACGTATGCTCAAGAGAGGATATAATGTAGCCACTGTTGTTGCCCGTCGCTCTAACGTTACTCGGCCGTGCTAACGTTACCGTGCTAACGTTACAGTGCTAACGTGAAAGACATGTGACTTCAAGCATTCAGCGGAGCAACATTATGAACGCAATCCAACTACGGTCCCACTACAGACCGTTGAGAAAGACGGGTTCAGAGCAATGATTAAAACACTGGATTTAAGATGCCTTGCCTCAGTGAAATACGTCCGCCGACCTACAAACATTATTCAAACAGCAAAGGAGGCTGACAGCGGAGCTACTTTCAGTCGCCCACTACAACCACACTACAACATAACTTACCTGTGGCCAAGGTAGTGTTTATACAACTAGCTTACAACTATTTTGTTTTGAAAGGGAAACAATGTTAAAGTTGTTTGTATGTGTATTCATTCAATTTGAGTTTATATAACGTTCATATAACGTTATTGTATAATGTTGATGAACCAAGCAAACCCTTTAGTAATCAAAGCTTTTAGTAAACATGATGACATTAAAATGTTTTTGTGATATTCTATGTACTCCTGACAGTAGAATAAGCCATTATAAACCTATATAAAGGCCCATTATTGTTATTTATTTAAATTAATTTTAAGAAGTTTGATTACATTATATTTTCGATTTGAATGCACAATTGTTTTTTAAATAACAAATAAGAATTCAATACATTACATCTATGTTATTTTGTCTTAGTTAGGAATGTAATGTTTAGTTAGGAAAGTCTGGTGCCTTTAGTCTCTTCCACATGGTGGAAGGAAGGTACAAGGTGGAAGGTGTACAGTTTATTATTAATTCAGCAACGGTATCGGATCGGTATCGGGTATCGACAGATACACAAAGCCCAGGCATCGGTATCGGGACTGAAAAAGTCGGATCGGTGCATCCCTAACTTTAACCAATATATTATTATTATTATTATTATTATTATTATATTATATTTTAGCTTTATTATGGGACTTGAAAATGTTCTTGGCTGAGAAAAGATAATTGCTTAAGAAACAAGCCTGATATCTAAGAAAGAGAGATTATGTCTGCATAAATGGTATTTATATGACATTTTGTGACTGAATTCAGTGTTTTACTGATTTTTTTTCTTCCACACTACATCATAGACATACAATTATGAACTTTCTATAATTGACGATGTCCTTTTTGCAACGAGACATATTTCTCTTTTAAGACATATTTAGAATGCTGTGTTTGTGTGTTACTGTATGTGTGTGTGAGAGAGAGAGAGAGAGAGAGAGAGAGAGAGAGAGAGAGATGCACTGAGTTTCCTGTGGGTCACCACAGCTCTGATTTCTAGTCCTGCTCCACCTGCTTTCAACCCTTACTGTCACCCCTGGGTGAATGCTTCACTTGAATCCAATTCCGTTTTTTATCGTAGTATTTTGGAAAAAGTATCTAAAGTACAAGTCAACGGTGAAGAGGACACATTTGTTTGCTTAGATAGGAGATGGATGATAAATGGTGGATCACTGTCACTCTCCTCTTCAGCCTCCAATACATAGTAACCATTTTTGTCTTTCCTTGTAAACTGTCAGCTCTTCTGCGGATGCAAACTGGGCATGAATGGAGGTGTAAGCTGTTCATGTGCTGGATGTCAATGAAGAAGGCTGAAACTTTTGGCTGATCTGCAATCTGCCATTGCAACTCAGTGACTGATCCTCCAAATGTCACTCCTGCATTCTTATTATCACACACAAACACACTTGCTCATTACTCATTCTAGCAAAGGTTAAACTACCTCATGAGTATGACCAGCGATTTCGTGCATCACTCATCTCTGGCGGTGTGTTTGCCTGTGTGTGCACATTTGTGTGCACGTATTTGTAGCCAATCTGCCACATGTGATCAGGATTGTTGCTAAGAGACAACATGCCGAAGGGAATGCAGGAGGAGACCGAATGTTGCCACCCGCTTTCAGAACACACACAAAGACACAAGCATGCGCACATGCAAAGCAGCCTTTCAGGCTTTCAAGTTTGAATAACACTGATTTGAGACATTCAGTCAAATTATTAACCGTATCGTACTTTGGATTACTGTAGTGCTGGAATCACATTTTTTTTTTTATAATCAATCAGTCATTTATTAAGTTAAAATGTCAAATATTTGTTACCTCCAGCTTCTCACATGTAAAGCGTCATACACAGGTAAAACCTCTCTGCGCTGGCTTGGAGGGAGCGCTCTTCCTTGGCGTGGCACTTCCTATCTTAAATATATCTGTTTTGTTACCCATTTCAAAATGTGGGTTATACCTTTCCATATCAAGCCTGCATCATTTTGCTACCTAATTTACCTTCAAATGTGATTTTAACTCCCTCTCCTTGCTCACACTATTCAGTGTAAACTATTACTGTAATGGAAATGGTCAGCATTTTCTGATGTTGCTTTTGGGGTAATTAAGGGACAAAACAAATCAACTTGCCATTTTTTCATCTAAACCAGCTTCCTGGAGCAAAGGATGTCCTGTTTTTGGAATAATTCCAATTTCTTCTGAAAGTGCTATAATGACAAAAATAACAGATATTGTGCTAAAATTGGAATATCAATTTATTACACTACACTTGTTATGGTGGAAAATAAAATATGACGCAGTTCTGTTCACTAAACAGGTTCAAACCAGATGGTGACAAAAGGGTTTCAGTTCTGATAGGAACAGATGGACACAAAACAGACACCACACACACACACACACACACACACACACACACACACACACACACACACACTGTACATAATTGCACAGCCATGAGCGCAGGGTCCCATATTGCTCCATGCAGCTATTCGTCAAGACAGCACACAGCGTTCTTCTGTGACCAAATCATCAACACAGACACTCAAAAACAAAAACACATCATGCATCTCTGAGGCAGATTTTTTTTGTAGGAGAGTGTCTATGTCTGTGTTTTGATTTCATAACATTTTATGTGTGTGTGTGTGTGTGTGTGTTTGTGTGTGTGTGTGTGTGTGTGTGTGTGTGTGTGTGTGTGTGTGTGTGTGTATATTTATATGGGTGTTTTCCTGCTCTCTTCATGTCTGTATTATTATGAGATATAATTGTGTGAGTGTGTGAACATTAACAACTCACCTCATTCCTCAGCAACTGAAAGAGGCTCTTTGTCTATTGTACTGCAGGACAATGTGTATTGTAATAGACAGAATCAGATTTCCACCCAAGCAGGTGTGTGTGTGTGTGTGTGTGTGTGTGTGTGTGTGTGTGTGTGTGTGTGTGTGTGTGTGTGTGTGCCAGGAAAGAGTATGTTGTGACTGGGTGTTTTTTGTGACAGCGCAGGTGAGTATGAGAATGTCTCGGGCTGATACTGTATATATTATATATATATATTATTATATTATATATATATATATATATATATGTGTGTGTGTGTGTGTGTGTGTGTGTGTGTGTGTGTGTGTGTGTGTGTGTGTGTGTGTGTGTGTGTGTGTGTGTGTGTGTGTGTGTGTGCGCGCATTTGCATGCATGCGTGTGCGTTTAGCCGCCAGCACAGTCTGTTTCCCTCCTGTCCTAATCCACTCATTTACCAAAGTTCTTCCAACGAGGTGCTGGAGTACTGCCAACACACACGCACACACACACACAGGCACGCATGCACACACACAAACACACACACACACACATACACACACATGCAAATGACAGCCTTAAAGCAGCTGGTTAAGTCCGGCCATATCCCCATTTAATGAAGCAACACTTCACACTCTTTGTGTGTGTGTGTGTGTGTGTGTGTGTGTGTGTGTGTGTGTGTGTGTGTGTGTGTGTGTGTGTGCGTGTGTGTGTGTGTGTGTCTGTGTCTGTGTCTGTGTAACAGTATTCACATTTGTGCGAAGCTCTGGGTGGGTGGGGTGAAATCCATAAATCTTTCAGGTCTAAACAACAACAAAAACAACCATAAATATTGCAAGATTTATCATGAGACTAAAAACAGAACCAGAAATCACTTCCACAAATCTTTACTCAGACTGTTAATTTATGGACTTGTTTATTTATGGAGATATTTTTAAAAACTAGATTTTTCAAAATGATTGCGAAGGCCTGCTGTGTTTGGGTTCATTTAGTTGGTCTTGTTAGACACTTAAAGTAAGTTGAATGTTGCTTGTAAAACTATATTAATGAATTACTGTATTTCCCATGTCTAAGATTGCAGTGTAATATAATACATAATTTACTTTGGATAAAAGGTATTTGTATGTAGAGCAATTAGAAATCAAGCTTTACAGTGCTTCACATAGGCCAATGAAATTAAAAGACCAACAATAATAAAAGCAAGTGGAAAAAGTAGATACATTACACTGGGCCAGATTAAGAATACAAAATAAAATCATTAAGAATATGTACATAGGCTACTATATGATCGTAACATTAAATACTTCTCATCTTTAGAATAACCAACCAATAAACTACCAGCTATGGTGAGCTAACAGCATAGGACACATTTCTAATCAATCTGAGTCAGTTGTAACACATTAACACCACATGCTGTGATTGAGCGTGTGTGAAAACCAGTTGGCAAGTGAGCAGAAAAGTTGAAATCGATAGCAAAGAATTATAAATAAATGGCTGAAATGTCCAGCTGTGGGAGCAGTATGAATGCAAACTTGATCAAAACCAAACCTACAGTACCAGGGGGAGAACTTGATAACAACATCCAGTTAAAAATCTATTCTAATTAACACATTTGGAACAGGACAGCATGTGTTGATAAAGGGGAACTGAAGCTCATCTGATAGGGCTCTTTGATACAGAACCACATATATAGGGTATGCACCTATACTGTCATGTACTGTATGCTATATATTTGCTTTTGTCGTTCTCAGGCGATGAGACAGGTGATACATCCAGCGGTCGTAGTCCAGTGACAAAGGACATTGCTCCTCCTCCTCCTCCTCGTCGCCACCTCGTCCCTCCTCATCACCTCTCACCTCCACAGGTAGCTTTTCCTCCGCTCATACTCATTATCATACTCATTCTCTTCTTCCTTTACTCTTTCCTGTCATATAATGTTGCATCTCATTGCATATTCTGTCAGGTGGCTGTTCAAGGCTCAGCCCACACGCTGTCTGTTGAACCTTTGACCCTGGCGACCATGCTGCTCCTACTGCTGTCGCCGTGGGAACACCGCTGATCACAGAGAGACGCTATGACAGAGACAAAAAGACTGAGAGACAACCACAAAGGTTTTGTGGTGAAGTTGATTATTTGGAGTTTCTGTAAGCACAGGTCAAACCACTCTGATCGGTTTATGTTTCGGGTGGGACAATCTGTCGGTTCATCACAGTTGCAGGTGCACAGTATGCATTTTAATGTTACCTGTACTGACCTCTACATGTGTTTGGTTATGCGTATTTAACTCTGATAGGATAGATTGCACAGCACTACTGACTTTTTTGAAGAGAGATGTAAATACAAATATATATATTATATATTTATATGAAGAATTTCTATAGATAACAGTGGCTTGATGTGTAAATAGAGATTAATACAGAAAAGAAGAGATTGACTTGGATGTTAAGCAGTGTTTTGTTTGGTTTGACCTTTACATTATGTATCCCCCATGGAGACTGAGATCCATGACAGCTATAGTTCAAGCTGAAGGTCTTCACTGTATAGCAGCAGTATGCTCACAGTGAGGGCACACTTGTGAGGACGTATTAATGTTGAAGAGAACTCAGCACTGATATGCAAAACAACCAATTACGCAATACTTTTTTACCATTTACAGATGGCCACACAGCATAATGGAGAATTTGACAGTTTGGCCTGTAAATCTGTGTGGACTGAAGCCCATTCGGCACTTTTCTTTCACAGAATCATGCTCTTTTTAGTCATGCAAGCTGGGTGATTTATTTTATTTCTGCAGCAAGTACTGTATGCTGGGAGTTTCAACTGTGTAACACTTGCTCAAATGTTTAATTCCTCCAGAAATGACTCTTTAATAGTTGAGATCTCTCCCAAGAAACTGTGTCCTCTGGTAGTTTCCAGTCCATTTCTACACATATAATACCTTTTATGGTCTTGGTAGTTGTGGAAAAACTGAGTTAAGACTATTTTCTTCTCAAGATGTACAGTGTGCAGAGTTGTAAAAGTACTACAGAAAGGGATGTAACAGCTTCCATTTTAACTTCAATTTCACTTGTAAACTGCCACAGCCATCTTGACAGAAAGCACTGAGTAAAAATAAGAATATCCTAAACAATAAAAAGCACCTAATACAAGGACAGACTAAATATGGCCTGTATGTAAGAGCAAAAAGACACAACCTCCTGCCAGAACAATGAATAATTGAACATCTCGTTGTCATATGTAAACACACACAAAAAGTGTCACAGTGGCTGGTCTCCATAATGTATTAATGAAAACTGCAATAGTGAGATAATATTTAAGACATCCAACAAAATACATATTATATATTTAAGGCTTTTTCTGAGTCTGATACACGTGTTATCAGCTTGTCTCTGTATCCAGTGAAGACAAGAGATGGAGTATAAGAGAGTGATCAGAGTACAGCTGTGCCCAAACGTGAATTAAATGTAATTCATGTTAATTAAGACTATCAAGTCCTCCCGGCTCTCTGTTGAGTCTCAACCCCCCAAACTACAGCAGGACAGACAACTGGAATACTGATTAATACATTCAAAATGAAGCAAATGAACCAGCTGAAGGACACTGTGTGCATTTCTGTCAGATTTTGACTGACTTTCTCCTCATCATTTTGTCCCATATAGTCTTTTGAAAATTCCCTCATAAATGTATCTACTGTCATCACCTGAGACAGTTTATTAAATAAGGAATGTGAGATGACTAGACAAATACCATTACAAGCCAATGTGTGTGAGTTATCTGGGCAGCGAGCCCAAATACCATGTTAGCTGGCAGGTTGCTTTCACAACATAATTCAATGTCAAACAAGTGTGCTATTATTTGATTACTATTTAAACGTTATACCCAAATCAGATGAGAATTTGGATTGGAGCCCACCCCTTCTTCTTTCACAGCTCTTGCTAGGCGGCCTCCATAAACAAAACACCAACACACACCCGTGCAGATACAGATACGTGGATATATAAAAGAGTGGGCAATTGACAGCAATTTTGGACTGGAAAAAAAATATATATATATATATACATTTTATGAACGTATAAACTTGAAAACATAAAAGCTCTCTTGGGTAATAGTTCAAATGTTATCGTCCGGAAAGTGAAGATGAACTGTAAGCCACTAATTGCTACTGTATCTGTGGATCACAGGTTTAAATGAGATATATTTGCAGTAAGTGACATGGGACTCTTGTTAGTGCATATTTGTATATGATACCGAGCAATGTTTTTCACATCAGCATAGAAGTGACTTTCTGTTGTTCCTCTTGTACTGTGTTGACATAATGGTTCTCAGCATGTGTGTTGAGGCACACTGGTGTGCTATGGAGGGAGCTGTGCTGTGTGTCATTGTCAAACAAAATCATTAACTGTACTTTATCAAGGTTTAACAGCTCTTTGTGTGTAGAAATTCTAATGTTGTTGTAGCAGTATGCAGGAACACTAGGATGCAACAAACAACCAGTTAGCTACAGCAGTATGGTTTCTCTCCCCACACTCTTAAAACTACTGTGCTAATTTATTCAACTTAACCAGTGACAACTCATGTGAAATGTAAAGAGACCTACTGTAATCCATGGTGTCCTGCTACTCTGTTGTGTCATTAATCTGCAGATTAATATCCTCAGTAATAAACAGTTTTCAAATACAGTTTGTACTTTGTCTTTTATATATTGTGTAACAGTCCAAATGTAAGATGCATGTGGGAGCCACAAACAGGTCGGACACAAAAAGTGTAAAATAGCAAACACGATTTGTAAATAATAAGAATGATAATTTGAAAACTTCTTTAATTGAAATGTCTATGATAGAAAATAAAATATGACACAGAGTGGTGGTCCTCTGTGTACACATGGCTACTTGCGTACAGAGTTTGCAATGTGGTTAAAATTCGAAATTTTGAGCTGTAATTGTAACACTTTCATACTGCAGATATTTGTCATTTATCTTAACATAAAATAAAGACTTCATTTAGAAACATGGGTTTGGGTTGTTTTTGTTTAGCGGTGTATTTTACTGTCAGAGTAACCACCATGTCTGGGTGTCTAAAATGGGTTTAAACAGATAGTAATTTGGGGCCATCAGAGCCTTGTGTGTATATATATGGGAATGCAGCTGCAGCTCTTTGGCCTCTGGCCCTTTGAGAGATTACTGTGATTGGATTGGCATGGTGAGGAAGTTGGCACAGATCACTTGGTTGGCTCAGGAAACTGCCAGGGGATGATGTGAAATAAAGACATCATTGAATGCATATTGCCACAGAGAGGAAGACACATAGGGAGAGAGAGAGAGAGAGAGAGAGAGAGAGAGAGAGAGAGAGAGAGAGAGAGAGAGAGAGCATGAATGAGAAAGACTGCGAAAAGGTGGAGTGCTCACATTACTCATCCTGATGTTGGCACAATCCAGTCCCACCCATATATTCTGTTTCAGTCTAAGAATGTTGTTTCAAGATATTTATGCAACTTTCTTTTTATCCATTATAATGTTCTCTTCATTCATGGGAAAGGTGTGTTTTTCCTGGATGCTGCAATGTGCTGCTTCGATTTATTGGGGTGGCTGTGGATTAGATGTTGAGCGGGGTCACCCCTTAACCACAACATAGGCGGTTCGATTCCAGGCTTTTCCGGCCACAAGAAGTTGTGCAAGACACTGAACCCCAAGTTGCTCCCCGGGTGCTATATGTAGCTGTCCACTGCTCCTAATGCTTAGGATGGGTTAAATGCAGGGACTCAATTTTACTATGTTGTACTGTACGATTGCATCCTTACCTGGAAGCAAATGTCTGACGCACTTCAAGGGCCAGTATACTCTGCAGATCCCTGAACATAAAGTAAGAACACATAGACAGAAAAGGCAGGCAGCAGGCAGAATGAGAGGCAAAGAAGATAAAACTAGGATGAATCAGAGTTCATGACAGGGAGCAGGAGCGAGACAGGAGATTTGCAAGATGTTGTTTCAACAAGCTGGTGAGGTTGTTGCTCTGATGAATAGTATCCTTCCTCTGTGCCAGCACTAATGAAATCAGAGCTTTGATCATTTTAAATCCTATTTATGCTCCTATCCTCATCAGCGTTTGCAACCTTCGAGACACACATTATATCAGATTACTCCATGTGAACACGTTGCAGTTCCACATGGTTCAATAGCTGTTTTACGTTTTACCTATAAAAACATGACCAGAGGCTTACTAGGTACTGAGAGCCATGTGGTGATCACCCAGGAAGCACACCTACCACATTATTGACATAAAAACAACATTTAGAATTGATTTATACCAGCTACAAAGGTTAAATGAGGAAATGTATGACCTGCACTGGTAAGCATTTATTTGTAAATCTGGGTATATTTATCTGGAAAGGGGTCCATGTTTTTTTTCTTTCTGATTTGCCCAAATCAAGTTCTAGTTCAAGTTATGTGTCTGAATAACAACCTAAGACTGAAGAACACGCTCTTGTCCCTTTCAGCAGTAAGTCACACCATCTAGAATAAGCTTTACTGACCAACATTGGATCTTTAGCCTCTCTTATCCCTGAGATATTTGATTGTGAATGTACAAAGTAAAAGATCAATTTTTTGGGGCTTTTCCACCTTTAATTTGACAGGACAGCTAGGTGAGAAAGGGGAGAGAGAGAGGGAAGACATGCAGGAAATAGTCACAGGTCGGATTAAAACCCTGGACCTCTGCGTCGAGGCATAAACCTCTCAGTATATGTGCGCCTGCTCTACCCACTGAACCAACCCGGCTGCGATCCATTGTTTTCTAAAGCTTTTGGGTGTCGTTAGGGAAATTCCTGTTATAATCATATTTTTGCTAATATGAATATATGTCTCATTTATCCACCATAAAATGAATAACAGTGTGTTAGGTTGTTTTGAAACTGAGTACAAGAAAGGTCATTATAAAAGTATTTAGCCTGGAAGGGAGGTTGAGGCCTCTTTCTTGTGTGAGAGGGTTCTGAGAGATGAATGACTTATCTTCCCATAACAAGATGTGTGTGTAAGAGTTGAATTGATAGGTGGATATAGGATAAGAAAAGAGTCCTAAGATAAGAAAAAGTCCTGACCAAAGAAAGGATGTAATGACCTCTTTGGTGGGATCATTTGCATCTTGCTTTTGTCAGCAGTTAGTGTGTTATTTCAAAGTAAGAGCTGAGAAGAGGTTGCTTCTTGTCAGCCATACCTGCATGACACTGGTGGCTCTTGCTTGCTTGATTTGAATACTGTGTTTTCGGGTATTTGATTTCCAACTCTCATCTGCACTAGACAAGAACAGATGTTTCAGTTTCCACGACAGTGTGTGAAAGATCCTTTAATCTATGGCAGTGGTGTGGCACTAGTCTAAATGTGGATTGGGTGTTTAGGACTCATTAAACCCTGAAAGCTGATCAACTTCACTTGGCAGCCTCCTTATTCACAGTCTACGATGCCAACATAGAGCAGTTCTGCTGAAGCAATCAAGGATTACATGTCTTGCTGACGGGCACTTTAACATCAGTTAATTTCTTGTGAAAGGAGAGCATTGAATCATCTAACTCACCTTAACACACCCATATTATCCCAATCCTCTCTTCAGTGCTCTAAACCAATAATTATTTCTGGTAAACTTGAAATAACAGGGTTTTTTTGCCACTTAGGGACAGCTGAAACAAGCTACAAGCAGTCATATTATCCCCTTTTAAGTTAGCAAAGTTGCCTCTTTACACATTCAGCATATACAGAGCAACATTCATTTGTAGTCTTGTTTCTGTCCACCTAATGCATGTAAGTCCAATATTCTCTCTGCTCGGTCTACACCAACTCCTGAGGGAAATATCTGGCTCTTTAGCTGCTAAACATCTACTTTGTTTAGCCACACCAACAGCTTAGGTAAGAAGTCACAATCTTCTCCTCTGTCTGTTCCCTCACATTTACACTAACTGACTTTGGCTTCAACATTAACTTCACGCTGTTTTCAGGTTGAAGCAGGTTCACATTGACCTGGATGCCAGCCAGTCATTCACTCCCATGCCATTTTGTCAGCGTTTCTTGACTATGGCTCAGAGATCTTATCTGAAATGATTTGGATCGAGTGTGGCAGGTAAGCTATTAAAGTTTCATCATGTATGATTTATCGTTTGTAGGTGTATGTTCAGTATGCAACAGGTGTTGGTGGGTATGCTTTGTGATAGACACATAAAGAGTGTATGCTTTGTCTTGAGAAAACATTAATCATTTCTTGGTTCAGTCCTGCTATACTACAGAATGACTGACATGTGAGTCAAGAGTGCCAATAGTTTCAAATCTGGTGGTTAGGAAATATCTGCCATTCTGATTTGCAGACTTGAAAGGAAATATGTAAAGTATAACAGAGACATACTTTGCTGCTACAACATTACAGGTTGTAGCAGGCTAAGCTGCCTTGTCTTTCATAATTTTTCTCCGACACCTTCACGCTGTGATGCATCTCAAGCATGCACTTGGAAATCCAGAGCCCAAGATCTATGTGCATGTCATGATATTAAAAGTGTAAGTGTGTGTGTGGAGAGCAAGGTGCAAAGGATGGCAAACAGAGAATAGATTAAACAAATGGTGAGTATTAAAGTATTACAACTTTCTACTGTGTGTGGGCTTATTTAAGATCAGATAAAATAGGGCAGGATGTTCAGATGAGGAGAAAATAGAAGAAACAAGAGGCCGCCACTGAGTTTAAAAGAGATCAAGAACTGTGCTAAGCTGATGAAACTGGTTCAGTCCTGTGGTTAATTCCAGTGTCTATCTGACCTGGCTTGACTAGCCTCATATTATGTCTTCAGAAAAAATCTCAGAGGTTCAAAACACAATAGAGATTTGGAGGGAATGTTATTTCTATGTCTGAGTACGACAGGATTTTATAGTTTGTCCTTTGTGCAAACAAGACCGGTTACCTAACTGACAACATTTAGACATTGTTGGCTCAGTGGCCTGCACCAACATTGAAATCCTGCACAAACTTGGTGCCAGAAAGAAAATTGAGATGACACTTGTACTCGTCCACAAACAGTATTCACATTGTTACATGAATTAATGACCTGATATTTTTTTCTGATAGCAGTTTAAACCAGTTTCCACTTTTGGTTGACGTGGAGCTCAGTTGCCTTTTACTTAAATTCATGGTGGATTATATTGATGTTTTTTTTTTTTTTTATCATTTTATGGTGATTCTCATCCAAAATCTGGCTGCATCAAAACATCTTCACAACAGTAAAATGCCATTCTTCCACTGGATCTGAAGACAGGTACAGTCTGAGAGAAAAACTGGTATTTGACATGTTCATCACTTTCTCTCTCTGTGAACAGATATACAACGACTTTTTCCCTGAGGGCTTAAGGTGGCTGGTATCTGCCTGTCTCTTTTAATTCACTCATTAATACTAATGGCACTCGCCTGCCAAGGCCATAAAATCATTGGCTGGATTAACACTTGAATTGACGTTACTATAGGTGTGTACATGGAGTTTAGCATGTGTTGGATTATGTAAAAGTGGGGCTCTTATTTCTCTTCTTTGAATGAGCTGGGCCATGAAGGTGTGGCTCAACTGTTGTTCTAAAATGAGATGTTCCAGCCAAAAACAAATGCTTTTTGTATTTGACCTGGAAGTTGTCCTCAAACAGCCAACAAAGTGGTACCAGTTGTTAACTCTGGTAAATTCCATGATACTCAATTTTATAGTAAAAGTTGTGACATTTAATTTAAATTCAAGATGGACAAGAAAGGTGCTAGGTTAGTGATACATACTGAAGATCTGTGCTTTCATACCTGACTTAATTTTTACACCTTGCAGTGATGGTTTTTCTCCTGTGTGTGATTATTGACCAGCTGAACCAAATGGCAGGTAAATGCAGAGCAATCACGTGGTAATCCCTGACTTTACGGGTTGATGAGGACCAGATGAGTGTACCACAGGCTATTTTGCTGCTTCTGTTTGGTATTTTGCATGCTGGCTCACTGTCACTGGGACACTTAAATCTACCAAAGCTATTGCTAACCTTATCAATAACACTTGTGCATATCCTACTAAGACAAGTCACAATGTCTGCTGTGGAAAAAGTCTTATTGACGAGTGTTCTGCAATGGAAGGATACATTTCGCTTTTTTTTGTTGCAATTCTTTGCTAATGTATTGGGTTGAGTGTACAGTACATGGTCAAAACTAAACTCTGATCAAAGTATATTAACGCTATATTTTAGGGGCCTGGGGGGGATTTTTTTCAGAGTCAAATCAGGGACATTGCTGTTCATTGTCAGTGCCCCAACCCCTAGGCTTCTCAGGCACCCTGGACATCTTAACATTACACCCATATGTGATTGTTGAGCATCTTATTATAAAGCAATGGGTGTTAATACAGTGTTGTAACCTCCTCCACTCTTCTTCCATTCAGTCAAAAGAGAATTAGTGAGGTCCAACACTGATGTTGGCTGATAAGGTCTGGTTTGCATTCAGGTTCATCCCAAGGTTGTTGAATGGGGTTGATGTCATGTCGAAACACAAAAGGAACTTCCTCCAAACCATTACCACAAAGTTGGAAGCACACTGCTGCCTACCAAGAGCCTGGGTATGTCTGAGGTTTCTCCCTAAAAGGAAGTTTTCCTCACCACTCGAGGTTTCTCCCTAAAAGGAAGTTTTTCCTCGCCACTAAATGCTTGCTCTTGGGGGAATTACTGGAATTGTTGGGTCTTTATAAATTATAGAGTGTGGTCTAGACCTACTCTATCTGTAAAGTGTCTTGAGTTATGATTTGATACTATAAATAAAAATTGAATTGAATTGAATTAAAATAGTGTAATGTGCTGTACCATTACTTAGAACAAAGGGAGAGCCCAGACAGTCTACACTTTTGGCCACATAATATATATTCCAGTCTGGAGCGCTGGGTGATAGGACTTGTCATGAACTGGTCACGTACAGTATGTGTAGTGAAGGACAGTGGTGTTTTTACTGTATTGAGCATTACATGGTTGCCCACCCACCATTAAAAAATAGTGGTTAGCACTTCTGCCTCACAGCAAGAAGGTTCTGGGTTCAAACCCAAGTTGTCCCATCCCTTTCTGTGAGGAGTTTGCATGTTTTCCCCATGCTTGCGTGGGTTTCCTCAGGGTGCTCCGGTTTCTTCACACCATAAAGACATGCATGCAACTAGGACTACAGTTGAAAATTAGCCGACTGGCTAACACTGGCGCATTTACAGAAATGCTTATTAATGTGCATTGTCCTAATCAAATACAAAAATAAATCTTAATGTACGGCATGTATTAATTAACATGTCTTAACCTTTAGACTAACATGTGTTGCATTAACAGTACTCACACTGTTACCTTCACACTCATCTGCCACATCAAACCCTTTGTGGATTTAATTTCACCTACATTTTGATTTAATTTTAACTGCATATCTGAGTCAGATTTCAGGGCTGCCAGTGACCTTTCCAGGCCAGCCTTTGGACCCGGCACTGCTGTTGGGGAGGATGTAAAATGTAGGAAGATTGGAGAGCATCTGACAGCTCATCAGTCACGTCCACCAACCCAGCCAGATTGAGCCAGAGGAAGGCACTGAATCCCTACCAGCCGCTGATTTCCCTGCCGGGATACATAGTGTGTTTACTGCTTTGTGTGTTGTTTGAGTCAGGTTTAATTTTCAGAATGTTTCTCCTTTTCTTTCTTTCTTTTTTCTTCCCATTTCATATATTTACTAGCAGAAAAAAATGTACCCTTGAACCTTAAATCCTGTCCTCGATATCATTGTTACAAGTTTCTGTGGTAAAAGATGTGACTGCTGTTTTAATGCTGCAGGCCGACTGAACACTGTGGTAGAACAATGATTCACTCAGGATCCCTTTAGCATTCCAAATTCCTGACAAACATATTTTGTATCAAAACTAATCTTTTAAAAGAGACTTTTATTAATGTCATGTGCCTACAGTTAAGTTTGAATATCTATTATATTTGTTTATTTAATGCTTTTCATCATAGTTTATTCTATTTCACTCACTGCACTTTTTTTATTTGCCTGCTTTTATTGCTGAAATGATTTCCGTATGTGAAGAAGGCTACTTTGTATCATTCTTTTAAATTATACACGATTGAAGATGTGTTTTATGTATGTAGGCCTATCTATATGCAAATCATCAGAAAGGTCTTCCATTCATTTTCTATTTAAATTGCTTTACACACATTCATACACAGATTTCTGGCTGAAAACTAGTTTGTCATGCAAAGAATACCAATATATTAGGATTCAACCCCTTTTCTAATTCAAACTTTTACTAATTTGCGATTTATTATCATTTGAATCCTTCATTTTGAGGACTGTGTGTAGAAATAATTAAACCACGGTGTCCTTTGTCCTTTTACAATTAATGAGATTAAATATGATCCTTTTTTGATGGGTATTCCCTGAAATCTCATTCTTATACGCCTTCCATAGGACCTGCAGGTGGCGCTGTTTAGCCCCTGGTCCTTGCAGCAGAAGACACACACACACACACACACACACACACACACACACACACACACACACACACACACACACACACACACACACACACAAAGAGAGAGAGAGAGAACAGCTACACTCTCTCCCGCACACTCCCTTAAACACTCATTTCATTGTCCCAAAGCCTGGAAAGAGGGATTTACAGGACAGTTCTCCTCCTGTCTGAAACCTTATTTTAAACAACGGATTTAGCTCTTGTGTTGCCTTTAAGCCGGCATGAACGGGTAGTCTGCGCGTGGATCTACACCGACTTTGACTGACCGACACCTGCACACTCTCTATCTCTCCTTTCCTCTCTTTTGTCTCTGACATCTCTGCAGCTCACAGCCAGCAGCGCTGGAAGAGGAGGAGCAGCGGGGTGTACCTGACACCTACAGCCGCGCGTCGCAGCTCTCTTCCCCCGCAGAAACACCCAGCAGGACTTGCCCGCCACGGGTGCCTCCTTCTATCGCCAGGTTGTCCGTGTGCAGTTTGAACGGGGAACACGGCTTCTGCTGACGGACTGAAAACTCTTTAAAAAATAAAAAAAAATAGCAACAACACATTGAAGACAGGGGACTTCGAAGAACTCCTGCTTGATTCACTCGGACCAGAAATCTTTAGGATTTTCTGACTGACTGTAAGAAAGAAAAGGACTACAATTCAGAAGATGCGTCCCCCGGTGTTTCTCTGTGTGTTGCTGTGTCTGTCTGCAGCGCCGGGCCCGGTGGCCGGGGCGGACCGAAGCTGCTCCGACCTGCGGCAGTTCTACACCGGGAAAGGGTTCACTCTAGTAGAGGTACCTCAGACAGAGATCTCCGGTGAGTTTTGGGGAAATTTACAACAACAAAAACACAACATTTCATGCACTTTACAGCACTTATTAGGCTAAGTCTGTTTTTATAATTATGATTAAAACATGAAATAACTACATGGCTTGCTCAAATGTCTAGGATGTAATGATATGAGATCTCTCTGACCTCACCTTATTATGTGGGATTTCTAATATATCCTATAGCAACAGTAGCTATAGCCTATATGATTTACAGTGTCATATTGGTATTGCAATAATGCCTTAAAATACAAATACTAAAATATTTGGATGAAATGCTTTGTTTATGCATTGTGAATAAATCTGTACCTGCATCTTGTTTAGTCAAGTTTTAAGTTGCATTAACTTGTTTTAAAAGGCAGTGTGCTTATGATAGTAGTCTACATCTCAGTTTATGCATTTTGTGCAATTCTCCAGCCTCTTTATACACTCCTATTATCCATTTCCTTCACTGAGCAATGCACCCATCCGAACTGAGGTGTTTCCCAGTCTATAGACTCTCCTACACATCTCTATTATAGTCCTTTCTGGGGCATTGTCTGCTGAAGGCAGGATTGCAGGTGGGTGTAAGCCATGTGTCTTGTGGCGCTATTATGGTCTATTCAGGGTTTGGTTTTGCTGCAGATGTTAACAGCTTTTAATATAAACTACTGAGGAGAATATATATGTGCTTTCTGCTTGTGGCTGTAACTCCATGTTGGATAGCAGCATTGTGTTCTGGGGCATTTTTCATTGTCTGCTCTGCTCTGGACTGCAGGTGTGGTGTGTGTGTGTGTGTGTGTGTGTGTGTGTGTGTGTGTGTGTGTGTGTGTGTGTGTGTGTGTGTGTGTGACTCAGTAGATGCTGAAATGTGCGTCGCATTTGCATAACCTAATAATTTAGGCTAGCCTTGGGCACTATCCAATAACAAGTACAGCTCAGCAGGCTCACAGCATTACCTGCTGTAACAAAGTCGGAGAGATTTGGGATGGTTATTGTATTCTTTTGTTTCACCCTGGTACCCTCTCTTGTCAGTTAGTCATCTATCCAAACATTCAAGCAATATTGCATTTGATCAATCAGTTAAATGCCCCACCAGTCAATTAACCAATCAGCTCAGCACTCAAACAGAAACAGTCAAACAGAAATCACACATCTAAGTCTCTGTATCTCGTCTCTCTGGTCGCCACTCTTCGCACATACTGATTAAACTGTCCCTGCCTTGAGGAAAGTGGGAATTGTGGAAATTGAGTTGGTTTCACCTTGAAGGCAATCACGACTCTCTGTTTCACCTAAAGATGTACAGAAGAGGAGGAGATGAAAGAGAGGTGAGATTGAGTTGTGCGTATATGTGTTCAGTGTGTGTGATCTGAAGGTCATTTCATGTTGTGTCAATGAAAAAGTCTTAAATGGGCGGGTGAGTTATTAATATTGGATGTGTTTGTATGTGAGTTTGTGTGTGTGTGTGTGTGTGTGTGTGTGTGTGTGGGGGGGGACGGGGGGGGACGGGGGGTGTGAGTGAAATAGAGACCAACAAACAAGACAAGGCTGAGACAGAAAAAGAAAAAAGAGAGACACAGTGAGGTGGGTTGACAGAGACAGAGCAAGTGAGTCACTCAAGGTATCTGTCGGACCCGGCACGACTCTCTTTCTCCCTTTCCATTAAAAACTCATCTTTTATAGACAGATGAAAAACACAATGCTTTTAAGTCACTTGGACCTTGATCTGCTCTAGTTATTTGAGCAAGAGTTCTTCCTTCCGCTTCCATTAAAACTGACAACCAGATAGGAATAGAAAGATGGCGACTGGCAGCAGAATTCCCCCAGAACAGGGGCTCTTCAATCTTTCTCATCGCAGAGACCCAAGGCTGATAAAGTTAGCATTTTCCACTCAGGGAGAAACATTCCCCTGCACTCCTGTGTCATTGTCACTCTGGAGGGTGTTAGTGTATCGACCAGGGAGAGAGTTCCTCATATTTTGCCTGGGGTGGTCATGTTTGCACCTGGAAAGACCTAATTGGTAATTTGGATGAATGAATTTGGACCTCATTCATAGGGATGCCTTTTTTGCACCTTGACGGCCATTAGGAGGAATAGGCCTATATATTGTTCGGATGATACAGCTATACTTAATTGTTACAGTGTTTGGCATTTTCAACCACCATGAGCTTTTTGTATTTCTTTTCTTTTCACTGTCTCCAAAGGTTCAAACTTACCTGATTATAAAAACATTCAGGTTTGATGCCAGTCAGACCTTATAAAAGGTCTTAAAAGTGACGGACAGAGTAATGCTGGATGAATTTAAGAAGATATAAAGGATAAGATAACGGGAATGTGTCTTTTTTTTTTTTTAGAATATAAGACTGTATAATCACCACTAAACAAATTAATTTGTACTTAATGTTAAATGTCTATGAATGTGTGAATCTGTCCTTCTTATAACTACATATTGATACTGATTGGATACTAGATACTAGAGATGGCCCGATACCATTTTTTGCTTCCAGATACCGATTCCGATACCTGAACTTGCGTATCGGCCGATACCGAGTACCGATCCGATACCAGTGTGTCATATATTCTATTATGTTTTAACAACTGTATACTACTATCCCTGTATGGATGTGATATTATTTCTATCTTTGTTGTCGTTCTGGCTCAGGTTAAACTCTTTGTGAAACATGAACCCCACAGAACTTATTATCCAGTTTGACAGTCAGTTATAACGGGAAAAGAACATAAATAAACTACTTTAACGTAGATTTTCTTTAGGGCTTTATTACGTGGTATCGGATCAGTGCATAAACTCCAGTACTTCCCGATACTGATACCAGCGTTTTAAGCAGTATCAGAGCCGATACCGATACTGGTGTTGGTATCGGAACATCTCTAATTATAACGGTTACAATAGTTATAAGTTATAATAAAATCAAATCACTCACTAGCAGTTCATGATCAGCATTATCTGCAGAGCACAATAGTGGGAGAGAAGTTTACTGACACCTCTGGGTGACAAATCCCTCAATATACAGGATACTCCTGGTTAGTGATGGGTATTGTTTGAAATTTCCTTCGTCGTGTCGTAGTTCGAAAAAAATACAAAACCCTTTCATAAAGTAAAAGAACATGACAAACATCTCACTACAGTGTTTAAATACCAAGCATTCAATGTTAGTTTTCAGTTTCTACTGTAGTTTAGATTTTCTACTGTGGACAAATTTTGTTCGTTTTATACAAAGTCCTTTACTCTCTAGTTGTGCTTCTGGTGTCAGTCAGACATATTTGTCTGTCATTTAAACAGCCCCACAAATAAGTGATACAATGTCAACACAAAAGTGCATTGAAAATTAGTAAAACGCAACACAATTGTAGGCAGGAATTTTGTTATTGTAAGTGCATTTCTTCTTCTAATAAACAAACATTTAGATTTCCGTAGGTGAATTCTGGCAACTGTAACTACTACTAACTTGATCAATCAGGAGAGACAAGTGAATGAAGTTAAGATGAATGTTTATTAAAAAAGATGATATGTGATATTTAAGTCTTGGTAGAAAGTCTTTGGCGCTTAGACTCTACCGGGAGATTTGTAATTGGGGGGGGGGTGTCGGCCCTGAGCAGCAGCAAGATAAATCCCCCTATGGAGTCCAAACACTGGTGATGGTCGTGGTGGCTGATAGTTCTGATAAGGCTGATGGAGCAGATGGACATGAATTATCTGCGAAGACTGGCAGTGATGGGGACGTGGAGGGGCGCATTGCCATTTGCGATTATTTTTACTGAAATGACAGCTGACAACAACAGAGAAGATTTTAATAGCGTAACAGCCGTGAACGTACCGCGCGCATAACAACAGCATGAATGTACTGTAGCAAGGAGAGAATCATATTCAAACACAGGCAGCAGCAAACTGCTTGGCTTACAATGGAGGTGTGCTGCTGAGCTATTGGATAGATGAGATCAGCTAATGTGACCAGCTGATGAGAGCAGCTGATAGGATAATGGACAGGCGTGGACAGGACAGCAAGGAATAATGAGTGAGCATATGTGTAAAGAATAAATGCAGATGCGTGAGAAATAAAGAAGGCCTAAGCATGCAAAAGTATAGTCTTCTTGACTGAACGTATGCTATAGCTTCATTTAAACATCATACAAAGTTGTTGCATGGTGTAAAGTAATCAAAATTCTCAATCTGTCTCTTTCTTGTTTTTGCCAAACCAACATAGAAGCTCAGCTTTGAAATTTGCAAGCATGCATTCAAGGAAGTGTATAATCTGAATATACAGTCAACTGCAAGCAAAAGAAAAGATGAAACACAATTTTATGCCAGGTGTATATCAGATCTAGAAGACTGTCTTGACAGGGTGTGAGACCTGTATTTGTAAGTGGATATTATAACTCCAAAGTAACCAGTGTGTAATTTGACAAGCAGATGCTCTTAATTCCTGCACAAAGTAAAAAAAAGAGCCTATTCTTCTCGCACCTATTGTCCTATAGGTTTAACACCACGTGAATGGAAGTTGTCTTTCCTGCTGTCTGCCTGTCTGTCTTTGTGCCTGCGAGCGTTTTTAACTCACACACATTGTACCTGGTCAATAAAAGACTAGCTCATCCTATAGTGTGTGTGTGTGTGTGTGTGTGTGTGTGTGTGTGTGTGTGTGTGTGTGTGTGTGTGTGTGTGTGTGTGTGTGTGTGTGTCCACGTATGTGTGTTTAAAAGTCAGTGAAAGCCAACACCTTCTCCAGGGAAGACACTTAGTTTCATTCACACATGTGTTGTCTGTGCAGGACAGCACACACCCATGTGATCGTATGACACTCGGAAATAGAGAGGGACTACACTGTATATCCTGCACATTTCATATTCTGTATTGGGAGGTATTGAATTTTGACGCCTGTGTGTGTCATGTAGGCTACATACTGAGTATTTGTCACAATGTTGCTTGTTTGAAAGAACATAGGAAGGATGTGTGTTCGAATGACAGAGTTTAACATGATACACTGTGTTTTCAGATTACCTGCAGATTATGATACATTACAGGTTAAGTTACCAGTCAATAACTCTTTAACAACGCTGAGTCAACTATAGGAGCCTCCATTCATTTACATTTACACAATGTCAATGCCCTTTCTTTAGATACACTTACCTGGGGCTGAGGAATAATTCAGTATTATCATTTATTAGTCAAGTTTCCATTCAAATTAATTGCACATTTTTACAGAATTTTCAGTCAATTTGCAATAAAAATGCAAATTATCCTACATTTCCATTGTTATGCAAATATTATATGAATCAGAATATTCATGCACATTCACAGAACCTCAATGGGGGTAAGTGTTGGATACAAAAACATCAATGAGAGTACTGTGGAAACATAGTTTTTGTTAGCAATTTTTATGCTGATTTGGTGTGTATTTGCCTGAGAAAAAACTGTGTTGGGTTGAAACATCACCAAATTAATAATACAAAGCTAGCTGCACTTAAAAACTAAATTAGTTACGGACGTTTTTCACTTACACATGAGTACTTCTGATGTATTGTGTAACAGTTTATTGCTTTAAAAACCTTTTAATTAGACTTTCACTTTAATTGATTTTATATGGGATTTAGCATGCATAATCATGTAATAATCATATATTTTCTTTTTTTTACTATTTCTGCTCTGATGAAAAACCTGTAAGGTCAAAACCGATCTGCGTTTTAACCAAACGTCCCTATGCCTAAGAGCTTCTGAAGAGCATTTCCTTTCTATGTATTTTTAAGTTTACATTACATATGATAATACTGCAATACTACAAAGCCCAAGAAAAAATGCATGTGTGAATTTAAGCCAGCATCAATAGATCACCTGTTGCAACAGTATCTGTAAAACCCTTGTGTGTGTGTGTGTGTGTGTGTGTGTGTGTGTGTTTGTGTGTGAGAGAGAGGAAATTGATACTGTCCGTCATCTGTCACACATCACATGCTCACTCAGGCACTCACAGCACACGCCACCAAGTGGAACGCTGAATACCCAGTCCACAAACACACATGTACACACACAAACACACACACACACACACACACACACACACACACACGCACGCACACACACACACACACACACACACACACACACACACACACACACACACATACACACACACACACACAATCTCTTTATACTCTGATAATATTTTATCGTCCCTCTTCCTTTCCCTTGTTGCCTGTCTTATTCCTGCTTCCATCTCTGCATTGTTTTCCTAGACAGGATCAGATCTATGAATGCAGGGTTGCCTGTTTTTGTACGTGTGAGATAGAGGGGGTGTTGCAAGATCTGGATCTGTTAAAAGCAGAGCTGTGAATCTTTAATGATGTCTGATGCAGAGCCACAAAGAGATAGAGGTGAGGAGGAGGAGAGGGTGTGAGGAGAGGAGATCAGAAGGAAAGAGGGAGAAGGCTCTTTCCTGTCATCTCTTCTTCATTGACATGGGATGGATGTTGCTACAACTGGCTTGATAGTCTACTGATTCTGATTCTTGTGTCGCAAAACTGACCATATGCTAATAAACATTTCCACTAAACAGCCATTTACCAATCATAGTTTAACTTGGCACGGATGAATTTCTTGACATGCCGAAGAGGTGTGCATGTAGTATGAGCAATACTAGACATTTAAAGTGTCTTGAGGATGATGTTTTGTTGTCTTTTCTAACCCAAAAAAAAAAGAGGAAATGCATAAAAAATGGCTTAAGTGTGTTTATCTGTTCTGATGTACACTGCAAATGTTAGCATGTTGTGTAGCTTACTGATTACTGCTTATAGACTAACCAAGCGTTACTTCATAGGCAAAAGAGCACATGGTTAACTAACAACGTAGGTTTATGGGGTTACAGGGTAGGCCTATGTAAAAAAAAAAAAAAACCCGTTCGCCTAGCACATAGATCTACTGTGTAGTTTCTTTATTGTGTGGACGCTGGTCCTGAATTTATTACTGTTTAGACATTAGCAGCTCTGAATGGTCTTTATTTAATGGATTTGGGTAAGTTTCCGGCATGTTACAGTCAGCAAACACATTGGAAAGTCCTCATTGGTTAGGCCTTTTCTTGTAATATTAAAAGTGAAACCATACTCTTTAAAAATAGTATAAAGGCTAATGTTAAGCAGCCGAACATGGTTAGAATAAAATAACAGTCTGGTCTTTTTTTCTTATCATACTTATACTACTTGGACTAACTAGTATAATGAGCTAACGTTTATTTAGCTAGCTAGCTAACTTCTATCAGTGGACATGTTGTTACGCTGTTTGTTATGCTGTTTGGGAAGCTTACCCCATTGCATTCAACTCGGGTGTGACGTCATTCCCAGCTCCGGCTTCCGAGTAAATGGATCGTACTATTAGTCTCACTTTGCCGGACCTTTCTCCACCGCGGCGCGGAGGAGGAGGGTCGTTGAAGCTTGTTGATATAATGCAGCCACACAATGCACATTACATTCTACATATGAACCCAAAGCTATTATCCAGAATGAATGTGGGTAAAGGCCCAATAGATTAGATTCCTCCATTGCCAACCTATAATCAAGTAAAAGTGATAAATGCATGGGTCATGCATCCCCATGGTGATCACGTATAATAGGAGTGGTAGCTGGGGGAGAAGAAAAAGAACTGAGGAGCAAAAGCACAAACCGTTCGATGCCTTGACATCAATCTTTGCACCTAAAATCAATGTGGTACAAACCAGCATCGTTTCTCGATAACCTCTGTCTTTCTTTCCCTCTGCTTCTCTCTCCCCCCGCTCTAGTTCACTCCTCTCCTTCTTGTTCTCTCTCCTCCCTTTAATGTTTACTTCCTCCTTCTTATCAGCCGCTATTTTTACTTTTGTCCTCCTCCTCTTATCCTTCTCCCCCTCTCTGGGAGTCGAGCGTCCATCTGTTTTCTTGATGAAAAGATGCTCCGTTTGTCTGATGTGGTGGACTTGGTGGTTGCTCGGTTGCTTTATGAGTCAATGCTCTTCATACATACAGTATGCTTCATGGGGCCCAATACAGTGTGTGTGTGTGTGTGTGTGTGTGTGTGTGTGTGTGTGTGTGTGTGTGTGTGTGTGTGTGTGTGTGTGTGTGTATGTATTTCTGGATTGAAGGGGACCAGGACCAGGGACCATGTTGGAAAAAAGTGTTTCTCGTTTTTTCATGTTATCCCTTGGATACCCCCCCCCCCACCCCTTGTTGCCTTTCTATATCCATAAATAAACCAAAGGGAGGGAAATGTATTGGTGCTGTTGTATATTAGGCATTTACATGGTGAAATGAACTGGTGCAGAACTGGTTATACTGGTGGCTTCTGAGCTGATTCTTCAGTTACATTAAGAGACTATACTGAACAATGTAAATGTAAGTTTATACATTGATTTCGTAGCTAAACAATGTACTACTTACAGTTTCCAAAATGTGAATATTTGCTGGTTTTCTTCATCTTCAACATTTTGCAGGCCAAAGATTCAGCAGAATACTTTATAATGAAAATAAAAAATTATTAATTTATGTTTAGCAAAGAGTTAAAACAAGGTAGTATTGCCATTTTTCCTGTGCATTTTAATTGACATTCATTATCTTCATCTGATTAAAAAAATAATAATCTCAGTTCAATTAAGTAATACAGTACAATACTAAAGAAGATGTATAGTAACTTACCATGCTTTCACAAGCTTTCAGTTGCACTTAAATGGAAGTTGACACATTTTTAATTACTTCGTATGACAGTGAATAGAAACAACAGGAGTGGATGAGAGATGTTGGCTGAGTGTGTTCACTCTGCGTTTCAGCTCACAGCTCGCAGCTCTGCATATTAACTGTCATGCATTGTGGTTTGTATTTTCAGGGAAGGACACGAGTGCAGTCTCCTCAGTGGGTTATCTACAGACAGACGTATTAGAGAATTTACAGTGACTACGTTTACATGCACAAAATATTCAGTTTTTTGCCCTTATTCCAAAAAAGACAATATTCATACTAAGCTGTTTACATGGCTAATGAAAGCTAATATTCCAATAATATTCTCATTTACATGCAGTTTACAAAATAAGATTTTTTCATCAGTGGCCGACTTGTTTGACCGTGTAAACAAAGTCTCCTTCTTTCATTCCCTCAAACACCTTTTTGAAGAGGTCGTTGTTGCGTCTTTCATAATGATGAAAAGCAGGTGTGTTTGGGCGCCTGGGTAGCTCACCTGGTCGAACAGGCCCCCCATATGTAAAGGTTTACTCCTCGAAGCAGTGGCTGCGGGTTCGACTCCAACCTGTGGCCCTTTGCTACATGCCATTCCCCCTCTCTATCACATTTTATGTCTTCATCTGTCCTATGACAATAAAGGCCTAAAAATGCCCTAAAAAAATGTAGGTGTGTTTCTCCTTCAAACTAGATATGTGGGCTTCGCTCTTGAGCAAATCAATATAATGCAATAGGGTTCACCAGCCCCAGAATCATTTTACAGCCTCCAAAATGACCATAAAGTTGAATCAACACCTCTCTAAAACACGAACATTATGGCCTTTATGATAGTAGGATTTATTGCAGTAACTAAGTGCTATATATCAGCTTCCAGATCAACAAAGCAAAAGTCAACTAGTGTAGAGATTGTTTGTGAAGAATGCAAATAATGTTAATAACTTAATAACATCAGATGAGCATCAATGCTTTTGAGGTTTTTCATGGAAACATCAAACTGCTGCTATTGTACAAGGTTAATTGAAAGTGGACTAATTAGGACTGAGACTTCTGATGGGCTGCATGAAATCAATAAAGGGAGATGTAATTTGTCAAGTAAAAACATGAAAATTACCAAAAGATATAATGTTATCACATGATAATTTGTATTCACTTTGCAGCCAGAAATATGTCACAGTCATATTAGACACAGCAGGTTGAATGAGTCAATTTGTTCAATGTACTGTACAGTCAACAGGGGACACATTACTACAGCTAATCACATAGTTTGTAAGTATTTTCCTCAAACCCCAGCAGGGTTTTTATCTGTTTTATAGCTTGAACAGTCTCTGTAGAAGGAAATATAAAGCATCTCAGGTATTTTGTAGAATAGAGGATGTTTGTGTCCTAACTGAGAGTTCAGGACCACACATGCATGCACACCCGGAGCACTGATAGGATCACCGACCGGTAGAGAGTATTATCAGAGGCGGATCTTATTGAGAGTGAATGTGGCAGTTGTATCTGTCACGGCTCTACAAGGTAAAACAAACAGACTTGGCACCAGTTTCCAATAGCAACAGAGGGCAGTGATTCTGTTTGATACATTACATGTTAGTGGAGTGAATAGATGATTGATTTTAATGTTGAGGAGTGTATTTAAAAGGCCAGATCAATAAGGAATCATGCTGTAGCTTTCACCTGAATCCAAGTGTTAGCTCTGTTGCTGCTTGTCACTTCCCCTGGGATATCATGAGGGGTGTGGTTAGTAAATGGAGGAAGTGAGACCAAATGCTGCATATGAAGAAAGAATCCATCACAGTTTGTGTGTTTTCATGTTTTATGTGTGTCTGTGTGTGCATGCGAGGCTCAGATAGAGGCCTATAATTAGACATGTTTCTGTGAAAATCCAAACTCCATGCTGTGTTTGTCTTTCTATGAGCCTTACTGTGCTGCATACAGGCTAAGTCTCCCTTATACTTGTTGTTCTAACCTCCTGAGTGTCAACTCAAAAGCTATTTCATGTTATTTTGTAGCGTTATTGTTATGGCATTTCTACTTTATTAGATAGTTTGCCATCGGGAGTGATAGAGGTTTATTTGATAGAGGTGGTAAACTGCATAAAAACAGCTCCATGGCTCATAACATTTTGAAGACACATTGTGCGTTATATCCTGACGATACACCAGGGTGTCCGTATGAGTTTTTCAAAATGTACCAGATTTTGTGCTGCAGATCCAGCACAGTACTTACAAAGCCTTACCCAAAGGTACCATGGGAGAAATAATAATGAATTTCTGTGAATAGACTACCAGGCAGAAGAAGTGCTCCTTATACAATTTAAATAGCTGCTTTCCATTTTCCTAACTTTTCTTTTGAACCTTGTCAGACATTGTCATTGCAAAATATATGTAGTCATGTTATACAGCAGTAAAACAATTGTTGACCATCAGCTGAACATTTAAAATCCTCCCATGGCTTTTTTTTTTTTACTCTATATCTTTAAAGCACATTAGTGAAGATGTATTTGTACACTAGTTGGTTTCCAAAGCACCATCCTAACCATGAATAAAACAGGATGGTTGTGGTTCATTAGGTAGCTATTCAGTATAATTCTGCACTTCATGATTTATGTCCAATGGCAACTTTATCAATGCAGGAAGGAGCCTGCCCAAGATATACTGTAGCGAATAGTAAGAGCGTGGAGGTCGGGGTGGTGGATTAGCATGTAGCACATCAGATTTACATGCAGAAGAAACTAGTTGGTGTCCTGTTTCAGACCTTAACCACAGTTTTTTGCCCATAAACGTGATCTTTCCCTAACCTTAGCCAGAGAGTTGCCATGTACAGATATTGTGGAAAGCAAGAATTTTACAAATGTTGCCATTTTGTATTTATTTTTAGAATTGTATCCCATTCTGTTCTGTGGATAGGGTTGAAGGATCGCATCTAGCAGCATCAGACCCCAAATTAGAAAAGTAACCGGAGATGCCACTTATCTTGAATTTTTCCTGCTGTGACATTGCACCAAGTGGCAGCTCATATTAGCTTGTTTGAATGGTGCAATTTCATTGCAGTAAAAAATTGGCAATTAGCGAGGAGCACTTGTAATCAACACTTTAATATTGTTTCTAACTGCATAAATTCTTGTATATAAACACTTGTTTACCATATTACCCCTTCTTTAACAACCGCATGAGAGCTACAGCATAGTGATAATGTTTCTCATGAACAGTAGCTAGTTTCACTTTGTAAATTTCAAACCCAGTGTGTGTGTTTGTGTGTACAGTATTACATCATATAACTCAGTACTCAGTTTCAAATATGTGTGCAGAATGTTATTATTTCTTTAGTCAAACTTCAGATCACATTTCTGTCCAGCTCCTTCAGTTCTTCAGTCCAAAAGCATGTGTCTGTTGTTCACCCAGCAGCTCTAATCAGGCGGCGAGTGCCACATTCTTCTTCTTCTCTCAGTTTGTCCACATTGAAGACTTGACCTGGAAGCGGAAGACCTCGATCTGTGACCTCCCACTTCTTGTTTACTACCTTCCCATCACCACCACACTGTGTGTTTGGATTAGAGACTGATGTCTAATCTCCAGCTAATCCTGGCCTGTTAATCTATGTGTTAACAGTTCACAGCCACAGACTCTACCACGGAGGGAATAACACACTCTCTCTCTCTCTCTCTCTCTCTCTCTCGCTCTCCCTCTTTGAGTTATTCCATATTTGTTTCTGTCTGTTTGGTCCTTAGCATGTTAACGTTTGCAGAAACTGTCATTATTTCTTACTTAAGTCTTCTTTTCATTTGTCACAGGGAGACACGATCACCTGTTTACGTTCAACTGTAAATAAGGGATAATCCCAGCAGTCAAAGATAGCTCACTTGATCTTCGCCTTCAACAAAATTATCCACATACTTGCACAAACGTGCACCGTCAGACATAGAATCTCTGCAGTGTGCCACACACCAGTTGGCACTTTTAAAGACCCAGTGAAGGGGAGTAAAAGTAGTATTTAGTTTAGAGCCTTTAACTACTCCCAGAAATGACATAGAATTATGGTATTATACGGTGAAGTTGGTGCCATGTGAACACATACACATGCACACACACGCACACACACTCGCTGGGCAGCAGACAGGGCTGGACTGTGCAGTGGTGCGGTATTTTTAGTTCAGTAATAATATAAAATAAGGAAAGGTTTACCCTAAAAACACTGTTACACTACACCTCCCTTTCCTTCTCTCGCTGCCTCTTTACGAGGTATTTTTTAACTCACATTCTCTAATTTCTTACCCTTTAATTCCCTTTTCATTTTATTTTTACAAGCCTGCTCTTAAGACCTTAAACCATCAGCAATTACATTTTCATTCCTTGGTGATGCATGTTTGTTTTTTCTCATTAAACATGCCTATATTGGGGGACCAATAAATACAGTATTTCATCTGTTGACCATAGTTAATGTGTTGTATAAAGAATGAGCAAAACAGGGGAATGGTTATTAGCATGCTGATGTTAGCATTTAGCTCAAACACCACTGTGCCCAGGTACACCTTCACCGAGCTGCTAGTGTAGCCGTAAACTCGTAGTCTTGTTCAATTAAGGCGTATTTTCATTATAAATTAATCCAATGATTATTTTCTCGATTTAACCCTTGGGTTGTCTTCCCGTCGACCATGCAACGTTTTGTTTTTCTGGGTCAAAATTTAAAATTAAAACTTTTTCAACGTTTTGGTCGGGTTGTTTTCAACACTTTTCCTGACAAACTGTTAAGATGGTGTCTTCATCTCACTTGGTATGATAAACCAACAGTTCAAACCCCAAGAATATACAGTTTATGATCACATAAGACAAAACAAAGCAGCAAACACTCACATTGGAGAGGCAGGAAGCAGGGGATGTTTGTTAAGAGAGAGACTTAAGATTAGTCAATCATTAAAATATCGACTAATCATTTCACCTTGACTTTGAGTACAGTTTGCATTTACAAGATACTTTTGCAGCATTCGCAGTACACATGCAAATATTGATATAAGCTGCAAGACAAGCAGCCACATTGATTGCTTGCTGTGGGGAAATTGTGATGAACTGTCACAAAACTGCACTGGAGGTCATTTTTTGGTGATGATGGAGAATCATGTTCAATGAAGTGTCAATCAATTATGCAGTCATTTGTGAGAAACTGTGAATATATCAGCAAAACAAAAGAGGAGTCTGACTTTAAATCACAAAATCACGGAGAACATATGTAAGCTAGAGATTTATTAGACACTTACAGGAGTAGATTACAGCTTTCTAATTTACTTCATTTCCCCTTTCTTCTCCCTCTCCTTTCATTTCTATTTTATTGCCTTCTCATCCCCTCCATCTCTCTCCTCTTTCATCATTACAGCTGTGTGTCTCTCTCCTCCTCTCCCCCCCTCACTTTTCAGTGGATAGTAAAAAGGTAAAAGTGTACTTTGGGAGGAAGGCCATGTGGAACGTTAAATCACATACAGGTGCCCTTAACAGAGTGTGAGATGGAAACACACACACACACACACACACACACACACACACACACACACACACACACACATGCACACAGTCGCACCATCAGCCCCTCATTTAGGTAGCAGTAATTTGCCGCAGTAAGTGACAGGGTTATTGCAAGACGCTCATTAAGAAAGGGAAGCAGCGAATAAACGTCTGACTGAAGGGAATAAATTTAAACCAGAGCGCCACTTTTACTGCTCAGCAATAAGCCGCTTTGATGTGGTCTGTGATGGCAGAGCTGGGGCAGACTCAGGGCATGTGTGTGTGTGAGTGTGTGTGTGTGTGTGTGTGTGTGTGTGTGTGTGTGTGTGTGTGTGTGTGTGTGTGTGTGTGTGTGTGTGTGTGTGTGGTAGTTACATCTTCTAACACTGATTTTACATTTTATTTGTAATGTGATCACAGTATAACATATGATTGTTGCTCTGTACTGTACATGTGCACTGTACTGTATATATGTGCCTGTCCTTACAGCTTCGAGGGTCAGAGGTCAGATCAGTTACTATGAGACTGTTACCGCGGTAACAAGGTGCAAGGTCACTTCCTTTGACAAACTTTCATCTCAGCAGGAGATAAGAAAGAAAAGGGGTATTGGGTGGATGAAAGTGAGTGAGAAGTGGAGGGATGGAGTAAGAAGTGATAGAAACTGATTTGAGGAGAATAATTCAAAGAAAGGCAAAATAGACCACAGAGCGAGGAGATATTTAAGTAAAAGTGCAAAGGGCTGTCTTGTTGTCACGTGATCTGTTTGTAAGTCTGTCTTGTTAATTCCATCATATGGGATGTTGAATGATATTAAACATGGATGACTTTGATGATAATTATGACCAACAATGTATTTCAGACTCAAACACTCGTTCTATCATAAGGAATCAATATTATTTTATTTTATTGTTTTCAGCCAGCTGGCGGTGTGGCTCTAGGGAGGGCAATGTAGGTCTGATGGTTGATTCACCATGTTGGTCCAGACAATTCAGACTGAAATCTCTCAACAACTATTAAATAGATTGCCATGAACTTTTGTCCAGTCATAATCCCCAAAGGATGAATCCTGCTGACTTTGGTCATCCCCTGAATCTTCGTCTAAAGCGTCATCGGGAGGTTGATATTTTTGGTTTTGAGTGAAATGTCAACAACTATTTGACTGAATTTGGTGCACATATCCACATAACCCTTCCAGGATAAATACTAATAACTTTGCGATTCTCTGCCTTAATCATCTATCAGTTAGCGTTACAAACAAAAATTATACCAGCAAAATATTAGCATGTTAGGATGTATTAAGCTCACAGCTATGCTGTGCCTAAGTACAGCCTCAGCCTTTTTTTTTATCAGTGTTGAAAATCAATTTTTAGACACACAAACCAGGGAGCCAACATATTGTAGCCAACATCACTTGAACGGATTAATAAGATTACTTTTGTTTTCTCTACCAAATCAATTTGGCTAATGTGGAGACTGACTGACTGCTTGTGTTTCTTGCTGACTTATTGGTGGACTGACTTTTGTTTAGCAATGTTACCGCGTGTCCAATTCACCGCAATGAACTTTAAATTTCTGATATAAACGATGAAAGTGTGACTGATGTTGTGATAAACTGGAATTATCATTTAGAGTAATTGTTTCATTCTATGGACAAGAGTAATGCTCCACCCTACAGGAGAGCTGTTTGTCAAACTCCAATTCTATTCCTTTGTCAGCAGCTGAAACAGGTTGAGCAACGGTCTAACATCTGGAAACTAGTCATTTGAGAGACTTCAGTTATGCTTTACAGTGTGCTGATTCAGCTTCAGTGCAAACCGTTCCACCTATGTGAAAGATTAGTCTGCAGTGTTGGTGCAGGTTATATGTGTGACGGAGCACTTTTGTGGCTGAGAGTGTAATTGGATTTACACGTCTCATTTAACCTGCTAGATGCCTCGACAATCCCAGATATTGGAAACATCGCTTGAGTTTCTCAGATAAAACTAAATCAATCTTGTATTTTTCATGGTACAAAAAATACTTTAATTTCTAAGCAAAGTTTTGCCATTTAGATACTTAGTTATGATTAAAGTTATAATAGCAAAATCTGGCTGTTCTGGAGTCTGGCCTGGATTGAAAACATTGGGGGATGAGTGAGGATGTTAATTTCTTTTAGTAGCAGTGTTCCACAGTTTCTAAAACACCCAAAACTTAAGTGTTAATAGCTTTATAGCACATATCAGTAAAAACTGTGGTGTGTGTGTGTGTGTGTGTGTGTGTGTGTGTCTTAGAAAGATCAGAGATTGTCTTGTGTGCACATTCCTTTCAGCGTAACCTAAGCCTCAGGGTATTATGTCTGTGTAAGTAACATTAAATGTCTCCCTACCTTTGTGTGTGTGTGTGTGTGTGTGTTTGTGTTTGTGATGTGTGTAGGTGTATCTATGTGTGTGTGTGTGTGTGTGTGTGTGTGTGTGTGTGTGTGTGTGCATGCGTGCGTGCGTGTGTAGATGGATAAAAGCTGGTATTATGAAATACAGTGACCTGATCTTCTTAATTGTATGTCTGGTGACCCTGATCCACCTTATCAAGGCCACAAGGGGAGTGGTGTGTGTGTGTGCGTGTCTGTCTGTGTGTGTGTGTGTGTGTGTGTGTTCTCATAAGCTCCCATACAGTGTTGAACATGCACCCTTTTGTATTTAGTAGTAATAATCTTACCCTGTAAAGATGTCTTTTTATGTTGAATTAGGAGATAAATTGACTGAACTTAACCACTGTAAGATGTTGAGGATTCAAACCAAAAACTGCAAGTCATTAAAGTAATTCAAAAAGTAGCGACAAGGTGTTCTGATGTAAGGATGAAGCAAAAAAAAAGCCTATTGTGAAGTAAAGTGAAGAGTGAAGTGTAATGATTGCTATTGTTACCTGCAATAATATACCTACACTATACCTACTCATGTTTGATGTGTCTTAAGGTATAGTTTTAGCTATACTAAACTAAGATCAGGTCAGTTTATTGCACTCTAAAACAACCCACTTGAGCTCAGCCACAGGAAGTCTATCTACAGTCAGGTCCATAAATATTGGGACATCGACACAATTCTAATCTTTTTGGCTCTATACACCACCACAATGGAGTTGAAATGAAATGAACAAGATGTGCTTTAACTGCAGACTTTCAGCTTTAATTTGAGGGTATTTACATCCAAATCAGGTGAACGGTGTAGGAATTACAACAGTTTGTATATGTGCCTCCCACTTTTTAAGGGACCAAAAGTAATGGGACAGATTAAAAATCATAAATCAAACTTTCACTTTTTAATACTTGGTTGCAAATCCTTTGCATGCAATTACAGCCTGAAGTCTGGAGACATCACCAGACGCTGGGTTTCATCCCTGGTGATGCTCTGCCAGGCCTCTACTGCAACTGTCTTCAGTTCCTGCTTGTTCTTGGGGCATTTTCCCTTCAGTTTTGTCTTCAGCAAGTGAAATGCATGCTCAATCGGATTCATGTCAGGTGATTGACTTGGCCATTGCATAACATTCCACTTCTTTCCCTTAAAAAACTCTTTGGTTGCTTTCGCAGTATGCTTCGGGTCATTGTCCATCTGCACTGTGAAGCGCCGTCCAATGAGTTCTGAAGCATTTGGCTGAATATGAGCAGATAATATTGCCCGAAACACTTCAGAATTCATCCTGCTGCTTTTGTCAGCAGTCACATCATAAATAAATACAAGAGAACCAGTTCCATTGGCAGCCATACATGCCCACGCCATGACACTACCACCACCATACTTCACTGATGAGGTGGTATGCTTTGGATCATGAGCAGTTCCTTTCCTTCTCCATACTCTTCTCTTCCCATCACTCTGGTACAAGTTGATCTTTGTCTCATCTGTCCATAGGATGTTGTTCCAGAAATGTGAAGGCTTTTTTAGATGTTGTTTGGCAAACTCTAATCTGGCCTTCCTGTTTTTGAGGCTCACCAATGGTTTACATCTTGTAGTGAACCCTCTGTATTCATTCTGGTGAAGTCTTCTCTTGATTGTTGACTTTGACACACATACACCTACCTCCTGGAGAGTGTTCTTGATCTGGCCAACTGTTGTGAAGGGTGTTTTCTTCACCAGGGAAAGTATTCTTCGGTCATCCACTACAGTTGTTTTCCGTGGTCTTCCGGGTCTTTTGGTGTTGCTGAGCTCACCAGTGCGTTCTTTCTTTTTAAGAATGTTCCAAACAGTTGATTTGGCCACACCTAATGTTTTTGCTATCTCTCTGATGGGTTTGTTTAGATTTTTCAGCCTAATGATGGCTTGCTTCACTGATAGTGACAGCTCTTTGGATCTCATATTGAGAGTTGACAGCAACAGATTCCAAATGCAAATAGCACACTTGAAATGAACTCTGGACCTTTTATCTGCTCCTTGTAAATCGGATAATGAGGGAATAACACGCACCTGGCCATGGAACAGCTGAGCAGCCAATTGTCCCATTACTTTTGGTCCCTTAAAAAGTGGGAGGCACATATACAAACTGTTGTAATTCCTACACCGTTCACCTGATTTGGATGTAAATACCCTCAAATTAAAGCTGAAAGTCTGCAGTTAAAGCACATCTTGTTCGTTTCATTTCAACTCCATTGTGGTGGTGTATAGAGCCAAAAAGATTAGAATTGTGTCGATGTCCCAATATTTATGGACCTGACTGTATCTCAAATTCTCTTAGAAAAGGTTTGATATTTCTGCAAACAGTCCAGTCAATGATGAATGCTGGTTCAAAATCAGTATAATCAGCTTGTCATGTCATGTAGCATAGATAAACAACTTGTAGAGCAAACACCTTTCCATCAACATTATTAAACATGCATTTTATCAGAGGAGAAATACAAATTATCAGATTATGTAACCAGAAGTCAAACCACTAACTATTCCTGTGTCTCACATACAAGCCGGCAGCATGGCACCATAACACTAACAAAAAACAAGAAAATGATTAATTATGAATGTCAAACAGAGGTAGGTAGTTAGCACACAGCTTTAAATTAATGGATGTATGAACAATGTCCAGTCTTTGATTACATGTGGGTCTTGCCAAACCTACAGTATATTTGGCTTGGCTTATTGAAAGTTTGGCTGGATGGGAGTGTGATTTGAGTTTCAATTTATTTCTGCTTAAGTCAAAGATGTCTGAGCGTAGTTTTGGATTATAGATGTTTCTTAGCAACAACAGGCAGAAAGCACATCACCTCGGAAGTGTCCGTTAACTGAGTGGTTTAGATTCAGCAGCTTTTTGCAGCCTGGCTGGTTGGCTTCCTGTCCGCCTGCAGTGCAGTGCAGGGTACCTGTTCACCTGCTTGGCATGTGCGCTGATTGTTTGATTGTTGGCTCACTTGTTGAGACGGGCTCAGGTATGTTGGTCCTGCCACAAGGAATGCAGCGAATAAAAAGGGAGACAGAGCAGGAGGGTGTGACAGAGAGAAGAAAGTGAGAGCCAGATGCTTTTGATGGAAAAAAGGAAATTAATGGCTAAGCAATGTTGTCTTGATGTGGTCTCCATGGCTACCAGTGTAAGCTATTAAATGTCTGCAGGAAAAACCAAAAACAAGTTTCGAATTAAATGGATTCATCAAAGATTAAGTGCAAAAAATACCCCGCAGCAGAACAAGGTTCTGCAGTTTCTCTAATGCAACATTTAGCTCCAGGAGGGCTGTGTGAAACTGTGATCTCTACTTGGCCAAATAATCATCATTAAATTAATTTTTATACCCATAAATATTACATCAGACATTTCCACATAATCAATACTAAAGAATCAGGATTGATGCCAGTCTAACAAGGTAAAAAAAAACTATTCCTCAAATAATAAGCAGGGTAATCTGAGTTTAAATGGATTTTGCCTTGACTACATCCTTGACTCAGATTTTATAGAAAGCAGATCGAGGCCATAAGGTTGTCGGTTTGAGTCCCTGAGCTGCTGGTAAAATGTAAGAGGAGAAAGCAGTGGCCAAAAATAGAAGGCTGTGGTCAAACTAACCAGCACTCCGAGTTGATTGTGATGATGATGATGATTATAATACTATAAAGCGGTATTTTATTGGATAAGAGCCCAGCTAACCTTTCGTGCACTCATAAATGTATAAAGTATGAGTGGGCAATGATTAGACAAGAGGTTTTTAAGTTAGATTAGTTATTTATGTTACTGTTACTCTTCTGTAGCTGCACACTCTCAAGTTTCGTCATTGTTTACGGAGTTGGAGGAAATACCTATCTGCTGGTCAGATCCCCTCTAGGAAGCAATAAAAAGGTAGCTGAAATCTTACCATGCCTCCGCTGCAGATCTTTTTTTCTCTTCTGCACTTCAACTCGTCATTTGAAACTGTAAAGATAAAAATAAAAGCCCCAGTCGAAAAAAATAGAATCCCACTATCACACTTCTTGGTGATAGTCCAGAGGGAGTCTATCTGATCACTGCCCGGCAGAAACTAATGCTCTATTTATAACTGTGTGTGTTTCTGTGCTCTTGTAATTCAACTGTATCGTAAACAATTTCTGTTTTAGAACTCGAGAGGAAGAACAGTTGTTTTTTCTTGTAATCATTTCTTTGAAGGCCTCTTAGAAGGTTAAAACTATCGGCCACCTTTCCTGTTTACCACTAAGTGCAACACCATGAATGCCTTCCAAGAGAAACTGTCGAAAAGTGTATCATTACCCCACATTTGAACGAGTCATCGCATCTGCCCACCTCTGTATGAAGCTTTTCACACTGCCTCTCCTCTCCTCTCCTCTCCTCTCCTCTCCTCTCCTCTCCTCTCCCTCTCCTCTCCTCTCCTCTCCCTCTCCTCGCCTCTCCTCTCCCTCTCCTCTCCTCTCCTCTCCTCTCCTCTCCTCTCCTCTCCCTCTCCTGTCCTCTCCTCTCCTCTCCTCTCCTCTCCTCTCCTCTCCTCTCTCCCTCTCCTCTCTCTCCTCTCCTCTCCCTCTCCTGTCCTCTCCTCTCCTCTCCTCTCCTGTCCTCTCCTCTCCTCTCCTCTCCTCTCCTCACATGATGTGGGCTACAGAGGCCAGCGTCACATGATTAACTTTTCGTAGCTATAGGGGCTTTCCGACCGGAGGGATTTTTGCAGTTCTTAGAACTAAACGTTCCTAGAACACTTTTTTTGTTGTGTTCCGAAAAATTTGGGGATTTTTAAGTTCCTCTGGCCGCTGTAGCGTACTTTTTTAGCTCCTACTTCAGAGCAGGGTCTTTTCCCTTTTCCTAGGTGTACTTGATTGGTCGAACTTATAAGTCACGCCCACTGCCAACTTGGAACTTGCAAGCAGAGCAACAACCAACAACGGGACATTTTTAACAATTTTCACCATCTTATTCATCATTAAATTCACTTCTGACAATGTTTTAGGCGAGAAATTAACTGTTTAGATTTCGAATATAGGCAGTCTTGCGAAAATTGATGCCGAATTGACAATTTGCTTCAAAGTTTTCGGAGTTCAGAAGCTCCATGAAGTGAGGCGACAGCCAGCAAGCGCCTGCCCTGGCTTCTAGCTCGTCGCTCGGCCAGTCATGCTCAGACACCTCGCTGTAAGCTGGAGGTCTCTCAGACCGCTCTCGTAAATAAGAGGCTTTTATTTCGCCGTTGACGGTTCGTTTGTTTAAATATCACAACACATGTCCATCATAAGATTAATGGGAACCTGTGGTTAACTGTCTTTTCGGAGTTAAACTCCACAAGCATGTCCTGCGGCTCGCCGACCGTCACACACACACACACACACACACACACACACACACACACACACACACAAACACACACACGGGGTCTGTTCCGAGTATAATAAAGCCACCTCTGTGTGTTCAGCAAAACATTACGTGAATTACTATAAAAATGGACGTGCATCTAATATAGGAAAAGTGCACAAGTATTAGCATCATTTGTTGTTGTATGTGGCGCTAAGGTCTAGTGACGATGCTATAAAGACCGTTGCCGTGCTCGCGTCACTCCCTTACCCCTCCTACCAGTCCCTATGGCCACTTGGCCAGTGGGAATGCAAACGGAAAAAAAGATTTTGGGGGAGAGTAGTTCTTAGAACTGCTTAGAAGTGTACTTTTCCTCTAAAAAGTACAAGTACTATCCGGTCGGAAAGCACCTTATATGTACATATAGTTCATGAGAACAGCCTGAAATAAATAACTACTAATAGGTTTGTAGGAACCAAACACAGAGGGTGCTTTCACACCTGATACCTGTTTGGTCTGTTTTAAATGACCCCTGGCGTATTTCGTCTGATAGTCCGGTTGGTTTGTGTTGGTGTGAAAGCTCATTTGAACTCTGGTGCGGATCAAACACCAAATTCTGGTCTGGGAAACAGAACACTTTAGAATGAACACACACTACCGTACATAACTGCAGCCAGCAACAGGTTCCTCATGAGTTCATCCAGGGTCATTTCTTATCTTTTCTCATTCTTTCCCACCAGCTGAATTTTACCATTTAGACTTCTCACACTCATTTCTTTGTAATAAAAGATACATAATTATCACACAAGAACAGGAATGCTCCAGCCTGCCGTTCAGGCTAGTGTCTTTCACAATAAGCTTTCTTGTATTTCAATTTCAAAACAACCTAGACATTGTTACTAATGTCATGATGGATATGAGAGCCATCTAGTGTTCCTTCAGGATGATCTTTTTTCCTCTTATTGTCTATTTACTTTATGATCATAGCTCCTTCGTAGTCTCTCAGGATTAAAATAAACACACACATTTCCCCTCGTGGACAATAAAGTATATCTTATCTTATCTTATCTTAGTATGCAAGTAATATATGTACTGTGATTAAAATTAACACCCCTAAGTTATGCATAACCTAATTTCCTTCAACAATAACCTGCACTTTGTTGGACCTCCTGGTCTTTTCATCTTCTGTAATGCATCCGTCTGCATGTATTAGCATGTTTGCAAGCTTGCTTTTCGAACATGTGCTGGTGTCTCACCACTGTTCTCAGTTCTGTCTTTTTTAAGTAAATTAAGTTTTTATAGCAGGATGCCAGCTGCTTCCATTACCCAGCTGCCCAGGAATGCAGTAAAGCATATGTGTCCGCGGTAAACGCCCTGCGTCGTCTAGGTTGGTAAGCAAACCAACAACTAAATGCTAACATTAGCTGCAGCACATGAGTGCGCAAAGATGCTGTCTGCTGTCTCTGGCCCACATGTGTAACACTGATGGTGTGGTTTTAAACACCAGCAGAGGAATCTGTCCTTATTCTGCCCAACGTTTTCAGAGAGGTGACCTGATCAAAGAAAATGACATTGATTGATACCTCAGATCTCAGCTGTGTCCCAACTCTCATCTCCTCTCTTCCTTTGCTTATAATGCTCTATTTTGGGGAGAATGTGTCAGAGGTATTGATTTAAGGCAAGCTGAAATTTGAAATATAATCTATAATCATACTGTGGCTATTCATCACACCATTTTTTGACATATTGGTAAAAACAGGCGTTTTCCACAGCAGCAGTTGACTGAAATTTTAGGGCTGGTGTTATATTGAGAAGCGCCAAGGCTGAATTACCAACCAGGCCCCTGACCCTTCAGGCCCCATCTTCACTGTTTGTCAGTTGGATATTGATCATTTCTTTAATTAATTATAAATTGGGCCTTGAGTTGGATCCTGTCTTATAAAGAGGTCCTCTGTCAAAATTTATGTAAGAGACAACTTGTGCCCTTGGAATAAATACGAAGCGATCTTTGGTTCCTCAGGTGTAACCCGGAAGCACATACAGTTTTTGACCATGCACACACACACACACACACACACACACACACACACACACACACACACACACACACACACACACACACACACACACACACACACATATGTTGCTGCTGTAACACTGTTATTTCCCATTTTTGGGATCAATAAAAATCTATCTATCTATCTATCTATCTATCAATCTATCTCTCTATCTATCTATCTATCTATCTATCTATCTATCTATCTATCGATCTATCTATCTACACACACTCTCACCACACACCACGACACAGGCACACATACAAGCAGTGTTATTACTTATTATCTACCTCTTTGAGTGTCCTTATCTTGTTTGTTTTGTGATTGTTATGTGTGAATTGGCTGCTGTTGGCTGGCTGCGATTCCACTTTGGGATCAATAAAGTACTCTATCTATATTCACAAAATACTTCACCTTCGTCTTGCAAAGCTAATTATTAAGTAATTAAATCCAAAATGGCCTCAAACTTTGAAGATTAACTACAAGATGACTCTGGGGTATGCACCGTGTGCCCTCATTTGCCACATTTTTTGATCTGCCAACTTAAAGTCATTAACAATGTACAAAAATACATTTTTGGATTCTGGAGCAATAAAAGATAAAACTGGTGATTCTTAGTTGAATCGGTATTTTCCTCCTAACCTATACAAATCATAATAACAAATAAACACAAAGAGGTGGAGGTGATGCAGTTGTTCTCTCTGTAAACTAGATTGACAGGATTGTGGTAGTCATGTGAAAATTCACAGCTAACGTGTGAGGACGCCGTTACACACACACACACACACACACACACACACACACACACAGCTCAGTTGAGAGTAGGTGTGATTAGCAGGAAGTGATTTAGTTTGATGGTGTTGGGTTCAGAGGAGTAAAGCGTCTCACCTCAGAATGACAGACCTGCACTTGACACTTGAGGATCACTGAAGAACCGAGAATATTCAGTCTATAGTGAGTGTCGTGGTTGATCTGTGAAGTGAGTGAGTGCAGCTCCAACTCCAGACCTTCATTGTTCACTTCCACTTGTGCTCTTGTAGGCCTATTTGTGATGAAGCAAAAAAAAGCCGTCTTAAAATATCCCCAAAAGATGCAAGAAAAAAGTACTCCTGTACTATGGTTGCCAGTCAGACACACACACACACACACACACACACACACACACACACACACACACACACACACACACACACACACACACAAACACCAGCCAGTGCCAATGAAAGATTCATGGAGGGGTGATGATTAAGGCGTCTCCTCTTCTGCTCCACTTACCCTGGTAGACAAATTCTGCCCCCAACCCACACACACACACACACACACACACACACACACACACACACACACACACACACACACACACATAGGACCTGTTAAAAGGAAGGAGAGCAGTGATGCAAACAGCTGTAGGGCACTTCCTTACCCTTAACCTTTCCAGGCGTGGGCACCCACACACAAACATACACACACACACACACACACACACACACACACACACACACACACACACACACACACACACACACACACACACACACACAGAGTCTGTCAAGAGACTGATGTTGCAGACTGCTTTCTAGGCTGTCTGGCAGACTGTGTCTCCCATGGGAGTATCCCTATAAGGATAGGACATTTTCTAGGCTCCTATTGTACATTTTCATATTTTCAAGATTAGAGTAAATGCAGGTTCAGGTTGGGTGTGTCATGACCAGGGTTGAGTTGCAGTTTCTGTGTTTCACTTCTGGCCAAACAAACATTTTGTCCTGTGCTGACACAACATTGCACATTTAAAGGTTGAAAAAGTTACTCAGCCTTTATTTTGATATTTTTAAAGAAGAGAGGGGCAGTAGTTGAATGTAACTAAGTACATTTACTCAAGTACTGCACTGTACATATTTGAGGTACTTCCACTGTACTTGACTATATAGATTGTATGCTACTTTATACTTCATTGTGCTTTTTACTCCACTACAGGTACATTTATTTCACAAGTATACTTACTAGTGACATGTAAGATTAATGCATCAAATGAATGACTGAAAAACAAACATGGTTGCTATATTTAAATCAAGTGTACTGTATTTACTGTACCGAGTGCTTTTCTGGCTGGTAACTATTTATAAAAGGATTCCAATGAATTATTAATGCAGTGGTGTGAGAGGCATTCAAATCCTGTCCTCTCTAATATAAGTAAAAGTAAAATTAAGTAAAAGTAAAGTATTAGCAAAACAATACACACTAGTATCCAAGTACTCATATTAAATACTGGTTCCTTTGAAAGTACTTCATTATTTTTGGATTAGTAATATAGAAGCAGGATTTTGTAAAAGTGTCTGATTACTTCTTCACAACTCTGGTAATGTGTCATTGTCATATGAAAACCTTGTTACTCCAATGTTGGGAATTTTATGCTTTTAGATCAGTTGAAGAAATAATCGGTCCTTTACAGCAGTGGTGACCAAACTGACAGTCAGGACCAGCAAAATCCATCACAAGTTAAAGGTGCTGTAAGTAGGATTGTGAAGATCCAGGACTTAGCCAAAAAATGTGAACCTCGACAACTTCTCAGTCCCTCCCCCCTTTCCGCTAAAGCCCAAAACGGTCTGCTAAGCCCCTCCCCCCACAAGGGAGAATTAATGCGTGTGCATGAGCAGTGATTGACATGCAGTTAGACACCCCCCCTGGCCCTGATTGGTGCATCTGAACAGGGAGCGGTGGGTTTTTGCAAATCGCACTACAGGCTGTAGGTGGTGCCAGAGGAGCCGGATTTTTAAAAAAATGACCTGCTTCATGTAGTTCTACTCAAACATAGGGTCAGTTTCAGCAAATATAACAGAAAGTTAGTTTTATAAGTCTTACCTACTGCACCTTTAAATCTGAGGGGTTGCAAGATGTTTAACAGGATAGGAAAACACTAAGAAACATGTTTCTGCTACACACAATATGTCTATTTTTTCATACTTTCATCTAACCTTTAGTTTTTGTTGAATTACTTTTTAATTATACAACAACTGGTCGACTTGAAACTTGGCAGGGGGGCTTTGTAAGTAGTGTTTTAATGGGTCAAGAGCCCAAAAGTTTGCGGGATCTACTGCTCTAAGACTTTTAAATCTCTGTTAACTTTATACCCTTTCTAAAACTATTAACTTTATTTTCAAACTGTCATAAGGTTAAAGGAAAACAGTTTTTCATACTATAGTAGATTTTTATCTGAATATTTCCTAAATAATGTTGAGAGAATTAAAGTAGGAAGTTTCCCACGAAAATAAGCATGTACAGTTAAGTACACCAGGTGACACTCTGTTACTACAGCTTTGCTTCTATAATGAGAAAAAAAAATATGTTTAAATCACGTTATTGGCACAGCGGTGCTTTGATCTTAAGACTAATGTGAGGAAGATGCTACCATGTGGATGTTTGGCATATTTCCCGACTTAGTTGAGAATGTTAGTATGCTGACATTTGCTAATGAGTACCAGAAAAAAAGTACAGCTGAAGCTGATGTAAATGCTATAATGTTTGAAGGTATTATAGTAAAAATAATATATATATATATATGTATATATATATATATATAAATAATATACCCTAAAATTGATGCCCTGATGATAAGGCGTTAGATCAAAAAATCATGGAATAAGTTATTACAAGTCATCCAGAAAGGGACATTGTCTCTTAAAAAAACATGGCAATCTACACAAACAGTTTTGAGATATGTCAGTCCAAAATAAACCAGAAAGACCAAAATTGTGGAATGAACACCGTTGCCATCGATACATAGAGCCATAGAGCCATGCCACAGCGTTGATAATAAAAACTATACACCTGCCAATTAACAATTACTTCGTCTTTAACTTCATATTATTTAACCCTGGTGTTGATTTGGTGGTACATGTACATGTAAAAGAGCTGGCATATGCAATGACTAAAATATGTAAATCAGTTTAAAAAAAACAACAATTAACTTAATTAACTTTGTCTTTGTGTCTTTCCCATCTTGCCAGGTGAACATTTGAGGATGTGTCCTCAGGGTCCAACTTGTTGTACCAGCACCATGGAGGAGAACCTGGGAGGTCTGAGCGCTCGAGAGACCGAGGGACTGATCAGAGAAGCCGGCAGGTCGCTGCAGTCTGCCTTCAACGCTCTCCACAGGAGCTTCGACAGTAAGTAGGGTGTGTGTGTGTGTTTGTGTTTGCAGGATAGATGCTCATTACTAGCTGAGCTCAAATTAATACCAAAGCTTCAGGAGTGGGCACGTAGGAGTATGACATTAGTATTTTGTGGAATTTGTGTTTGGTACAAAGCTCTGACTGTGCTCAGTACTCAATACTTCAGCTTCAATAGTGACGGGTGTGTGTGTGTGTGTGTGTGTGTGTGTGTGTGTGTGTGTACGTGCGGGAGGGAGGGAGGGAGGATGTGTTGGTATCCTGTGCGTCAAGGGGACCCCTGACTGGGTGTTATAATGAGAGCGGAGTCAGCCAGACACAATGAAATATGATAAGCCAATCCCCTGATCTCCAAGGGGCACACACACACACACACACACACACACACACACACACACACACACACACACACACACACACACACACACACAAACAGAGGGGTGTCCCCTGGGGCAATGGCTGGTTCAGCTAATGAGCAGTTGACCCAGTGAGGAGTCGAGGCTGCAGATCACTGCACATCAGAGAAAGAGAGGGATGGAGGTCGGGAGGAGGAAAAGATAAAAGTGCAACAATAGGGAGACAGACGAATGCAGCAAGTGAGAAATGTGTCATTAGTAGAGTAGAAACAATGAGTCAAAATAAAAAATGAAATAAGAAGAAGAAGATGAAGAAGAAGAAGAAGAAAAGGAGCAGAAGGAGGACTCGTCAGAGGAGGATAGAATTATTAGTCTCAAGGAAGCAGGCCACCTCAGTAGCAGTAATGTGGCCGCCCATCTGGTTGTGGTTAGAACAGGCTGGCACTGGTCCACAGCCTTTGAAGCATGAGGGAAAAGCCCAGACCAATATACTGCAGAGACAGCAAGCTGACTCTCTTATTCTTTCTTTTTGACTTCTTTATCGCTTTGTATCCATATGGCTGCAAAGACACTTTCAAGGAAACCTTTAAAAATATTAAATACATAGGCAGAAACTTAACTGCAGCACATCCGAAGCGACTGTCCATTGATATTATTGGCCTGAGAAGCAATCTAATTCCTTATTCATCCTTTATTCTTCAGTAGTAGTTCAACTGCTAGTTATTGGATGATTTTCTATAAGATAAAATGATACGTAGAGCTGCACTCATCAATAAATTTCAAATAAACAATGGATCAGATGACTATGTGTAATGTGCAGCGGTGGAAGAAGTATTCAGATCTTTTACTTAAGTAAAAGTAATAATACCACACTGTAAAAATACTCTGTTACAAGTAAAAGTCCTGCATTGAAAATGTTAACTTAAGTAAAAATACGGAGTACCATCAGGAAAATGTACCTACATTATTAAAAGAAAAATTACTCATGCAGAAAAATCCTCACATTTATGAACTGAAAACGATGAAAACCGTTCTTTCAGTCAACTAAGTGTTTAATCAGCTAGTCATTTCAGCTTTACTTGTAGAACTATATTTTGTTGGGTAGTTTACTTTATAATAAAACATTGTATTTTATAATGTACATGGGTTTTGTGTGCAACAATCTTTATTTGTAAGGCAACTAGTAACTAAAGCTGTCAGATTAATGTAGTGGAGGCAATTTTACTCCACTCCATTTATCTGACAGCTTTTTTACTCAGTAAAAATAGTAGTAAAAGTAATATTTCTCTCTGAAATGTAGTGGAGTAGAAGTAGAAAGTGGCATGAAAAGAAAAGACTCAAGTAAAGTACAAGTCCCTTAAATTTGTACTTAAGTACAGTACTTGAATAAATGTACTTAGTTACATTCCACCTGTGGTAAGGTGAAAGGGGCTCATAGTGACAATCCCAAAGATAAATATCTCCTAATTGCCATTCTTCTCAGCTCTACAGAGAGTTTTAGTTTTGTTTTAACAGCCTACAACTTTCTTGTTTTAGTTCAGTCTCTCCGCTCTCTCTTTTCTCTACTTCCAGCATATTTCACTGAGCTGCACAGTCGCTCTGAGCGCTCCCTCCCGGAGACTCTGTCTCCACTCGGCGCCCTGTACTCACAGAACACCCGTCTCTACGGAGATCTCTACACCGACCTGCGACAGTACTACCGAGGCTCCGCTCTCAACCTGGACGAGACCCTGTCTGAGTTCTGGTCCCGCCTCCTGGAGCGCACCTTTAAAAGCTCCGTTCCCACAGAGGTGAGTAAAGAAGTGAAACAAAGACTTTTTGACACATTTTGAATGAAAAACTGGTGTACATAATGATGAAAAGGTAATAACTAAAATAGTAAAGCAGAAACCAGAGTACTGATTGGATAACTGAGATGAGAGAGGAGATGATAGAGCACATTATGGCAGCCTCAGTATTTCAGATGTTTACTAATACACTAACAATTATATGAATTATACCAAAATATATTAAAATGGAAATACTTGCAAATGTGAGTCGACACAATTGAAGGATTTTATGAACTAGTTCTCCTGATCCATTCAGCTGCTGGCTGAACTACCTCTCTTCAGCCCCTGCTGCTGTTCTGGCGAAAGAACAAACATTTGCACTATTTTCATCTATTATTATTAGCTGGTTTGTGTTCTACCGGTATGAAGTAGATGCATTAAATCTCTTCCAATGACATACTTTGTAAGGTTACTGATCATGTAGCTAATAACCCCCCATTTACTGTCAGTTCCATACTGCACACTATCTAATAAAGGCAAAAATGTCAAAAAGAATTCTAATAATAACATACTTCTCCTATGTTTTTTCTCCCTATCACCTCCTGTCTGGAAGGTCAACCTGTCAGAGGACTACCTTGAATGTGTTGCTAAGCAACAGGAGACACTGCGGCCATTTGGAGACGTCCCAAGGGACATGAAGGCGAAGCTGATCCGCGCTTTTGTCACAGCCAGGTCGTTTGTCCAGGGGCTGATAGTCAGCGGAGAGGTGGTCAGGAAGGTCTCACAGGTGAGTGTGTGTGTGTGTGTGTGTGTGTGTGTGTGTGTGTGTGTGTGTGTGTGTGGGTGTGTGTGTGTGTGTGTGCACACGTGGTGCGTGCGTACGTACATGGGACGTAAGGCGAGACAGTGAGTCAGACAGAGAGAGACAGGATGAGTTGTTGGTGTGAGAGAAACTTAGAGATGTGTGTGTGTGTGTGTGTGTGTGTGTGTGTGTGTGTGTGTGTGTGTGTGTGTGTGTGTGTGTGTGTGTGTATGTTTGTGAGACTGTGAGACTAAGGCCTGCTGGACTGAGTCCTAGGAAAGCAGATATGATGGATGCGTGGTTGTCACACCCTAACTGTCAGAGAAAACGTCTCCACCCTAAAAATAAAAAAACACAAAGATCATCAAAAATTAAGCGTCTGACTCTGCCATCAGAACAAAGCTCTCATTTGTAAGTGATGACAACAGTGTGGTCAAATTACGTGTGATGATGATTTTTTAGCTCTTGATGCAGTTTTTTTTCCCAGCACTCAGAGACGTAGTGTGTCTGATGTGACTGTGTGATTGTTTTCTTGCTATTGTTAGTGTCTGACGTAGCTTATGGTCACTACGAGACTTTTTTTTACCCCCTTCTTTCTCCATTCATCCCTATACGGTAGATCTACTGTACAAGCTTCATCCAAATTCTGCAATTTAAAGGACCATACCGGTGATTTTTCATGTTTTAATCAATTTTACACAGCTCCAATATTCAGTATTTTACATCACAGTTAATCATTTTGCAAAATATTCTGCTGTCTTTTTAAAATCTGAATCTGTATTTTACCTTACAGTTTCAGGCCTCAATTAGTTTCTATTCTTTTCCTATTGATGTACTAATCAGAGCACATTCTTGACTTAAGTTGTGAAATCTATCACAGTGAACATCATGTCTGCATTAATTTGTGTCAAAGCTATATAATCGTTATGAGTGCAGACTTTTTACATCAGCACTTAAACCACTTTACTACGTGACGATAATGTAACATTGACACAAATTTATGCAGACTTAATGTTGACAGTGATGGATTATATACAACTTGAGTCCTTGGACTGATTTCAATACTGCACAGAAATAAATGCATGAAGGCCTGTTGGGAAATGCATCCAAATATCTAAAACTGTGTAGTGTTTCAATTACAAATAGTCAGCAAAAATGTAGTTTAAGTCTTGCAGACATACTGACGTGCCCTTATTTTGGAGGTGTCCCTCCATCACATCTGTGCAACATAGTGGTAAAATAACTCCACTGTGGAACTGGACACCTTTCATGACTTGTGTACATGATCAGAAGCTGACAGTGTAATAGAAACCCTGTACTGTATAAAGACAAGCAGGGCCATCACTGTTTTCTTGTTCACGGCTTGTCCCTTATAATGTTGCAATACTGCCCTCTGCTGTTTATCCTTTTCCTTGAGCTATTTGTACTCTGTCAAGCATTGCCCTCATGGAGTAAATCCCCTGTTAAAGAGAAGAGGGGAAGAGCTAAACAGCCAACATTTTGAATTAGGCCACAACTACAAGGGTGAAAGGAAGAAACAGGACCTAGTACAAACATACTCTTGCAGTATTAAATGTCCTTCTTTTACCGGAGGTTTGTGATGCTAACTGTCCTTTCGAACCTCCCCAGGTTCATTTGAGTCCAGAGTGTATGAAGGCCCTGATGAAGCTGGTTTACTGCCCCCACTGTCACGGCATTGCCTCTGTCAAACCCTGCTCCAACTACTGTTCCAACGTCATGAAGGGCTGCCTGGCCAACCAAGCTGACCTGGACCCAGAGTGGCAGAATATTATAGGTGAGGTTCAGACCCCAAGGTAAGACACTGTAAAGCTAGATAATCCAGAGATATACTTATTAGGCTGAGTGGATCACTGGAACAGACATTGGGCCTCATACAATAGCACTTTTGTGTGACCATGACAATATAATGCACCATTTATGTACTGGTAAACTGTGATTTAGTGGCTTGGGAGCAAATCAAGTTGTGCCGCCAATAACTGGTTCTGAGTGTATCCAAAAGTTCTTCTCTTCTCTTTTGCTCAGACACCATGATCCAGGTGGCCTCTAGTTTCAGCACGGAGCCCAGTCTTGATGTGGTTCTCTCCTCTATCCCTGCTCGAATCTATGAGGCTGTTCACTTCCTGCAGGAAAACATGGACACATTCACAGCAAAAGTAAGACGTCTCACTTTGTCTCATCACTTACTACATTTCCCTGGGAGCATTTTTATCTCCAGTCAAAGGCCAGCTCATGTCTGCAATCCTGCACCCTTAAAATTATTTGTCAAACTCTTCACTTCTTTATCATATTGTTCCCCGTCCAAACATCATTAAAGAGCGTGCACAATCAGATTATTATCCTCAAGAAGTGTTTACCTTGAGGATACTCAAGGTAGAGCTCAACAACGTGCTTCAGTAGCAACAAGCTCAACCTCTCACCACTAACTTTTTATTGGTTTTATTCAATTCAATTCAACTGTATTTATACTATCAAATCATAAGAGTTATCTCAAGACACTTTACAGATAGAGTAAGTCTAGACCACACTATAATTTACAAAGACCCAACAATTCCACTAATTCCCCCAAGAGCAAGCATTTAGTGCGACAGTGGAGAGGAAAAACTCCCTTTTAGGGACGTATTTGAGTAACCTGATAGTAAGGAATTACAATAGTCCAGCCTGGAAGTAACAAATGCAAGGACTAGTTTTTCAGCATAGTTTTGATACAGGATGTGCCTAATTTTGGCAGTGTTACAAGGTTTGTTTTAAGTGGGTGTTAAAGGATATATGCTGATCAAAAATAACTCCTAGCTCCTCTCATCTGACGGCAACATGTGTTTATTATAGACACATATATTTATAGATGTATCCTTCAAATAAGGCTAGGCAGCATTATGAAATTGCTAGGCTCCCATAATGTTACTGATGTATATATCAGTGTCCCTTTATTGGACAAGCAGTGAGTGTAGCTATAAACATTCTTGACCTTGTTTTCACCAAGCTGTTCCTATTCTTACACTTTTAGTGCAATTTATTTTCAAGCTCAAAGCATATATTGTAATATTTCCATGTATATGGAAAGCAATAGCAATGATATGTTCTTGAACACATAGGCTGTGGAATAAATCTAGTCAGGCAACCCAAACATCCTCACAGTTTGAAACACTTGTCTATAGCGATTTATCATTCAGTCATTTCTGGAGCAGTGTGATTTGATTTCAGATGTTTAACTCCCCAGTTCACAGCTTCTAGTACATGTTTGTGTTGATGTATGTCTGTGTATCTGTGTGTTTGTATGTTTGTAGGTGTACCAGACATGTGGCACTCCAGGTGAACCAGGAACAGGAAGTCCCACACTTCATGAGCAGAGGAAGAAGAGCAGCTCCCTGACCGCATCAGAGTACAAACCCTCTCCAACCGCTGGGCTCAGACTGGAGATGCAGGTGTGTATATACATATACACACCACATATCATGTAAAAAAGATGTATTATTTCATAGAAAACAGATGAATTCCTGGATTTGCATGCACCACTTATTATGTTTTTATGTGGGGACTGCATCCCAGGTTTTTGTATATGTTGTATTTGAGTGTCTTTGTCAAAGCCATACATGTATAACAATAGATTTTACATTTATTGTACATACCACAGATATTCTGATGCTGTTTACAAAGGGTATTTAATGTGATTTAAAACTCATTATGACTTGTTTTGGATATACAGTATACCCAAACTAAAGGATTTGGGATTTGAGACTCACTTTCGTCTTGTGAAACTAAAATAGTGTCTCTGTCCTCAGGTTTCAGATCTGTCAAGTAAGCTGAGGGAGATGCGGCAGTACTGGACCCAGCTTCCTGTGGCACTTTGCAGCAAACTGGCAGCAGGAGGCGCCGGTCAGGATAAATGCTGGAATGGCATTACAAAAGCTAGGTGAGGAAGAAAGGGTAAGGGTAAGAATACCAGGGTAAGCCAATCAGAGGCTGAGGAAAGGACTTGCTTTTGCAGTCGTAGGAAACACAAATTTTCCTCCAGGAAAAAATCTGTCAACGACCAATCACAAGCCTGTTTAGTTTAAATGTAATTTCAAGCACCAACTATATCCAGCCTGTTCTCCAGGTTTTAAAATGTCCCTCAAATCCAGAGTGTTTCGATATGGTTTGACTAGATTTTATTTCATCTCCACAATAAGATTGTGGGATAAGTTCTTTGGTTTGCATCAAAACAATTTTTTGGCAATCCATTTCTTCTGAAGTTTATTCCATTATTATCGTATATCTGTTCATTTTTCAGTTACATTTCTGTCGACTTCAGAAGTGCTTTGTGAGACTGGATCCATGATGCATCGTGTTTAATTCCTGGATTTTTAAACATTTCTGATTTCAATCCTTGAACCCATGTTGATGTTAACAATGTTGCTGCAACGAAGCTTCTAAACCAACAACTCCCACATCCTTCAACAGAAAACTGGATTGTAGAGTGTTGGATAAAATACTTTCAAGGTCTGAAATCGGTTCAGACAGTACAACTTGTATTCATTCAGCACGGAAACAAGATACATTACAGAAAGAAAGTTTTAAGTTCTTTATTACTTAAAAGCCAAAGCCAAAGTTGCTATGATACAGGCCAGTTCTCATTCCGTTGAAGGCCATTTGTATCCTTTGTGTCAGAACAAAAGAGGAGCAAGCTATTTCTATTAAGACAGCGGTGAATGGAAACTTATTTGAACTGACATTGCTTCCACATATACAGAAATTCAAAAGCCTGTGCAGATTCACATTCCACGACACTAGCAGTCATATCCACACACTTTACACCCTCCAGCTTCCCATAATCTACGTGTAAATGGATTATAGAACAATTTGATGCAATGTATATATATGGGCCTATATATATGTTTTGTGTGTGAGTGAGAGAGAAATGTGACAAAGGCCATAAAATATAGATGAATCGCTGACTGTGTGGGACAGATTGAGGAAATATGAAATGTGTGTGTCGATGTGGCAGAGAGTAAATTATTACTGTTTACTACAGCTACTACAGCGACATCTCGTGGATGTCTTGACAACAACAAAATTATAACTAATAAATTCTCAGAGTGGAAAATGAAATGTATTGTTGGAGTAGTTTAAATTGGGTGTACATTGTTTCTTCCCTTCTCACTTCTTTAAAGGCAGGTCTTGCTTGCATTAATAATTCTTCCTAATACTGGCCATTAAGAGATCCTTTCCTAATGCACATGGAAGACATGGGGGACAAAATCACAGTTGTGCAAAGGAGTAATTTCATACTAAACGGATACCCACTTGATTTAACGGATACCCACTTGATTTAACGGATACCCACTCGATTTGTCTCAGACTGCTGAGGCCAAACATTAGATTCAGCTAAACTTTGGAGTTAATTTTTGTACTAAAAGGACTGAATTTTGTCCCCCATCTCTTCCATTAAAAGAATGTTAGGAATGATTTCTTAATGACTAGTGTTAATTTGAAAAAAAAAATTATTATATTATTATTATATTATTATTATATTATTATTATTATAATTAATTTAACATTTCAGACATGGTTTTGAGGTTGAAGTTGGAATTAGATTGAGATTGGTTAGGGTTAGGATAGGGCTGAGCAATCATTCACAAATGTTGTATTTTTACTTAAGTTTTAGTTCTTGAACAATTTTATGGGAGTGAACAATCTGTGGAGTACTTTTGTCAGTGAGGGTCCTCACAAACGCAGAAGCACAAGCTTGTGTGTGTGATTGTTTGCTTGTGTGGGTTGTATCTGCTTTCCTAAATATCTAATTTACACAATTGAGCACAGCTGTGCAGATTAACTGAGTTTGTGCTTGCACATGTTTTCAAGTAAACAAAACATTAGAAAAAGTATCCATATATATATATATATATATATATATATATATATATATATATATATATATATATATTTATTTATTTATTATTATTATTTTTTTAATTTTTTAATTTTAATTTTTTTTAAACCAGAACTGCTCTAATTATGTTGCCACACATTCTTCCCCTGTCCCTCTTGTCCTCCAATCAGGTACCTTCCAGAGGTGATGGGTGATGGCTTGGCCAATCAGATCAATAACCCAGAAGTAGAGCTTGACATCACAAAGCCAGACATGACCATCAGGCAACAGATCATGCAACTCAAAATCATGAGCAACAGGCTGAAAAACGCACTGGAGGGCAACGATGTGGACTTCCAGGATGCAAGTGGGTCCCTTTCTAATATTTGTACTGAACGTACTTTCTAGTGTTAATATGTTTTACATGGCACACATTGTCCATTCTGTTATATTTTTGCCTTATACAAAGTCAGCAGTCTCCCACGTCCATGCACATATTCCAATGCATGAATGGTCTGATTCCCTGTGTTAAAGGAGACTAAGTACTCCTATCTAATAAATAATAAATGTAACTAAAACATTGATTTCATTCATGTAGGTCAAATGGTCCTCAGTAAGCACGTACAAACAGAAAAGTTATCAGGAGCAATTGAAGGTGACATATTTCTTGACAAAAGAAGTAAAACTCATCTTCTCATCTGTTTTTACCTCTGTAGGTGACGACATTAGCGGCTCAGGAAGCGGGATGTGTGTAGGTGGTCTGTGTCCTCGGAACAGACCGGGATTGTATGCCTACTCGCCAGACAACAACCGAGTCAGAGGCACAGCCACGTCTCAAACACGCATCTGTGGACTCCTACTTCTGCTCCCATTGACCATCCTGCTGCTTCAGCGATGATGGACCGTAGCTGGTTCAAATCAGACTCTAAGTCTACAGGAGGGCTGAACCACACGACGGACAAAAAGGGGTTTGGTGGGGGGGAAAGATTGGAAGGTAAATTTGCCAAAAAATGAAAAAGACATCTTGGGGAATTAATGGACGCCATTTTATTTGACCAAGAGGAGCAAAATTGACAATGACAATATTCTTTATTTAGTTTTGCTCAGTTTTAATGTGTCTTAGTTTGGGGGTGATTCAGTTTGTTGAGCTGGTTTCAATGGATTGTTGGAAGAAGACAAAGAGAATGATGGCTGTTGATGATGAAAATAATGATGGGGATATTGATAATGATTTATTGACACTTTAGCAGATCCATTTAGCTCCAGGTTCCAGTCAGTAGGCGGCAAAGCTCAGTGAAAAAAATGTTTGGTTCCCTGATATGTGGTGCGTTCAACAAGGCTTTTTTTAATTTTTTTTTTTTTTACTGGAGTCGAGGTTGACTACGTTCACAAACGTGTAAGTTGTAAATTAGCTTAAAGACTGGCACCATATTGAGCCATGAATGTACAGTGTAATACTATATTGGCAATGAATCTCCCCATAATCTGGGATGTAGTCGTCCAGATGTTTTGGTGTGTGTCGGCATAAATGGTTACATTCAGTAGGATTTGTTTAAAATATTGCAGATAAATTATCACACATTATTGTATGAGATGTTGTGATTGCAAGATTTTACATCACTTTTACTGTATACCCAACCATTTCCAAGGAAAAGGGAAATGACCACCTTTTTAACAACTCATCCCCTTCTTAAGAAAACAAGCTGGGTCATCAAAGCACTTGTAAACAAGCACAAACAAGCAGTTTCCTTAAATCCTGTAATTTATCCTGCAGTGAAGACTGAAAACTGCACATTATTCTGACACTTGTGGTTGCAATAACCACAAAAATCTCCACAGAGAACATTTCATGACCGTAATTTTTAGAGAGGACTCCTTGTTGAACGCACACCTGCGTTTAGTAACTTTAAATTGAGTCTTAGAAGCAGCACAGTGGCTGATATACAGTAGGTCAAACCAAAGCACTTATTACACTGAACACTTTTTTACATTTTTTGACAGCAGACATCGCCCCGAGTACGTTTAACATTTGTGATGACCCTTGTGCCAGGTTTTGTAACTGCATATTTAAACAAAAACAAGCATCCAGAAGAAAACAAAGGTCTTGTGCATACAGTACAGGATATGTGCAGAATATTGACATGTATACATTTACCTGGTGATACATAATTTACTCGGCATGCCTTTCTTTCAGTCTACACTACTATACTGATACATATGGGACTCCTGATTCACGTAAGTCTCTTGCACATACACACATTTACACACACTGGGGTTGTGTATTAAGCTGATTTTTATTCATCAGTGTATTTAATCACACATTTCATTCATTAAACGCTGTTTAATTGTGGCAGTGGATTTTGCCATGCGCAATTTGATTTGGGTATTGCTGATTAGCATCCATTAACAAGAAACTAGATCTTTATTCAAAGGGGCACTCCACCAATTTTACATATCATAGTCAAAATTGTATAAAGTTCTCCGTGGCTCTGGATAGAGCTTTCTAATGTTTGAGAAAATAAGCCTGAGGATGTCATAGTGATGTCATCAGCTGAAAAAACTGGAGGCATCAGGTTTGAAAGACGTGGGTGTTTACCAGACAGGGAGGATCAAACAAAATGATTAGAGTTGCAATTACGGCAAATATAGGATCTAGTGTTTATGGAGCTTGACCCGTTATTAGGGACTAAAAGTCTGGATATCTCTAGGGATGGCAATCTCGGTCTGTCTGTTGGACCACCACTTTGATCCAGACTGAAATATCTCAACATCTATCAGACGGATTGCCATGTTGCCAGCAGGATTCATTCGTATCACTTTGGTGATTGCTTACCTGTTCATCTGGTGCATCAGGTCAAAATTTAAATGTGTCTAATACTTGGGTTGATGACCAAATACATGCTAAACTAATGACATTCCCATCAGCCTCAGCTGTACGTAACGTAAAGGTAAACTAAAATGATGGACATGGTAAACATTTCACCTGCTTGACATTCAGTATGTTAGCATCGTTATTGCAAGCATGTTATTTTGCTGATGTTCTCCATTAGCTCAAAGCCCCACTGTGCCCAAGTACTCACAGAACCACCAGCATAGACTCTTGTTTAAAAGTCTCTTGCAAGTCCCCCGAACTTTATGGAAGTGCAAAACTAAATCACTGGAGTAGCCCTCTATGTTCCTCTCATTGTGAAGTCTGATACAACTTTACAAACATGTACTGCTCTCTACTTCACAATGTCTCTGCCTGATGCTTTGTGGCCCGTGGAGTTAGTCACGACTCAGTCCCTGACTTTGCTCGTTTTCTAGAAAAACTCAACTTGCCAGCTGCACGACAGCTATAAATAAACATATAACTCTTTGTAACAGGCACTGACAAGCGTCATGTGGCCCTACTGGAGAAAAACGGGCCCACGTGTTGTGTGTGGGGATGACAATCCTGCACCAGTCAGGGGGTTTCGAGTTAATGAATGATTTATTTTCCTGATGCATACAACAGAATAAAGCAGAGCAGCAGGCACATACACCAAGATTTCACTACACATTTCTGTCTTTGAATGCTGGAAAGGTCTTAAACGTTTTATTTCTCAACATCAGTATCATATCTTTGATCGAGAGGACCCGATCTGAACATCCATCTGAATTCACCCTTTTTTTGCATCATGGGTCTTTCCTGAAATGTGTCTTTTCCTGTAATTGTGAATGATGTGGAAGTAAAGGTAGAGTCTGAGTTTTACTGAGATGTGGGAGGACACGTGTAGCAGCCACAGTCTACAATACTGTTGATTTTACTTGTCTAGACATGAAGAAGATGTATCAACTCTCAGCACTCTGAGCTGAGCTGTCTGTCCATGACCAACATTTTAGAGAGTTATCTTTGAACAAAAAGGTGCCACAGCGCTTGCTGAACAAATATAACAAATGTAACTTAACTCTGGAGACAGCTTAAACATAATTGTTCTGCTCATGTGGCAGCTTGCAGGTCTAGAATCGATTTTTTGGGTCTCCATCTGTGGTATAAAAAGAAATAGACTCAGTGCTAATGTGTTTTCTTGTAGACGTGGCTAATTTTCTTAACCAATTTCAAATGCCTCCAACTGCTGGCTCTAAGATAAGAAGCATCTCCCGCTCTTTGTCTGCTTTTCACTTACGCACAGACAGATACACAACTCTTTAAGATACTGGTCAATGTGTACAAGGATGCAATAGCCACTGAATAAAGGTGATTGTTGTCGTGGTACATGGTGTAGTGTCATGAAAGCTATTGACAAGTGAAATGTCATGTTGAGAGACTTCAAATAGACTGTCTGGGCTTGAAAATGCAGTGTCACGGCAATGACAAATGTAATGTTGTGTTGTTTAGCAGCTTTTTCCCTTTATAGACACAGTGTCAGAGACAGGAAGCTGCAGGAGATGAAGGAGGCGAGAAACTTCAAGAGCAAATTGATCCAAGGCCATCGGGGGTTGAAAACGTTTTCAGTTTACAAACTGCAGTTGTCATTGAAACTTTTAGATTGTTGTTGCATAGGGCCAAAAAAACTTTATCATACTACCTACTAGGGATGCACCTACTTTTTTCTCTCCTGATACCAATTCCCATACCTCTACTCAGAGTATCTGCTAGTACCGAATACCATTCCAATACAGATGATCTCTTTTTCCCTGAACTTAACATATATATACCTACTGTATATACCTTACTACATTGGAACCCATTTAAATATTTTTCATGTAAGTTAACATGAAGCCAGGGATCGCTGAGGCACTAAAAGCTGAGTCAGAAACAATCAGTTTTATAATGACATTCTCAGAGAAACTGGATTAAATGTCACCTAGGAGGAAGTACTGCTTCATTTAAGTAATTAACCTTTTACCATCGCCCACTGTTCATCCTGTGGGATGCTGGGAATATAAAGAACTTTCACTGACTGCTTGGAGGTATTGAAAGTTGGATCGATGTGAACATGCATCATGTGTATGATAGATATTTTTTGGCGTCATTGTGGTCACTTTCAAAAAAGAACCCCCAATCCAAAGCAGTCCAATAGTGTAATAAATCCATGAAAACCTTATGTCTTAATGTATCACACAAGTTTCATGATAAAAAAAAAAACGCTCTTTTGTTTTAAAGTGCTCATATTATGCTTTTTGGCTTTTCCCCTTACCTTTATTGTGTTATATATCTTTTTTGTGCATGTTATAGGTTTACAAAGTGAAAAAGCCCAAAGTCCACCCCAAAGGGACTTACCATCAGATGGTAACAAACTGCTCCAAACAGCTCTATTGTAGTCCAGCCTTTACTTCCGTGACAAACGTGAAGTACTTTGACACTTTGTAACACACGTTATAATGCTCGCCAATGTGCTAGCATGGCACGCCCTCATACTCTGCTTCTGACTGGCTGGTAGTCCTTACCTAGGTACTGCGCATGTGCGACTCCCAACAAAGATGGTACAGAAGTGAGATGTCTCACTCTGTAGCTAAAACAGAGAGCTCAACACACAGGGTGAAAAGAGGAGCTGCAGCAATGTGCAGTACAACAAAAATATGGTGTTTTTTGAAAATAAAACCATGTAAACCTATTCTGGTACAACCTCTAAATACAATTATAAACCTGAAGATGTGCATAATATAAGCACTTTAATTTAAATGGACCAACTCCAACAAGGCTATGGGTGTTAAAGGGTTGAAATTGGTCTCATAGACTGGTAGGTTAACTAATTAAAGACCCGACACACCGCCACAGATGTTTTCACTTACACTGGCTGATTAGACCTCTCAGGTTGAAGTTTGGTGGAGCCGCGCTGAGGTCATCAAAGGTAAAGCTGAATAGATTGCAGCCATTATCAATGTTATTATGCATGTATGGTTTTCTTGCTGTGACTTATCAAAATGTCTGCTGTGAAAAAGGCCTATAAGAATAATAAAGTAAATTGTCCCGCCGAACAAGCACTGCAAAACAAACTAAAGTCAATCAAACACAGTACTGAGAGGAGATATTTTAAGTCACAAAAAGTGTAAACATATGTGTGGCTGAACCATACTGTATGCGTGTAGGCCCTACACACACAGAACGGGGCTCTAATGTTGGTGGTGATTATGAACAGTAACACTTGAGTGTTGAACTTGTGTAGCTAAAAGTCAGAGAGAATAAATTCCAAAAATCTGGAGATGCTCATGTGTTGCAGTGTCTGGCTTTGGGAGTGATTAGGCCTACTGGTTTGTCTGTGTTTAATATATTTGCAATGACAGCCCATATGTGGAACACATTCTGCTCTGTTTCAACATGCTTTCAACAGTCATGATACATCTGCACAGGCAGTGGGGGGACTCAGGCTGTCTGAGGGGCAGGGGTGAAAAAAAAGGCACTAGCTGCACGTCATGGGGCACCAGTGCGCGTAAGGTTTCTAGAATGTAGGGCAGAATATATATGGCACTGAAGTTTTTTTCTTCATTTTAAAGGCACCCGAGCAGTGATTCCCGACCAGGGGTACTTGTACCCCAGGTGGTAGCTCTGCAGTTGCGGTTGTACATGGAAAGATTGTAGAGCTCAACTAATTTAAACAATTAGAAATTGAAATTATATATTCACATATTACCATTAAGTCAACTGTAACACCTTAACAATATATATTGCAGTTATGTAAGTGTGTGAAAGCTAGTGATAATATGGAATTATTTTTGTGCCTTGAAATGCGATACCGTGTGTAATAGTATAGTAGGTTTTTATTTTGATGGACTTGGGTAGTAAGTTGTCAAAAGTCCTTTATTAATCATTAACTTGTCAGTTTAGGACGTATACCTTACCAGTTACAAATGATGTTATTGCACCGTGCTTAAAGACCACAACTCCAATCTTATCCTGTCATAAAGAGGCACGAGTCATTTCCACCTGCCACAAGTCTCTTTCAATTGCTGTTCTTGCGTTTGACCGTTGGGTGTCGCTGTCCCTTCACACTAGCCACCATGCCGGCGCGGGGGGAAACCTGACCATTGGGCATTCAGCCTGGGTCAGGTGGAAAAGAACGGGTGATTGGTTTACGATCCGCCATACTGTCTCCTGATTGGACAGAAAGGTGCGAGAGTCGAGAGAGCGGAGATCCACCAGCAGTGTATCCGCTTCGGTCCCCGCTGACTCTGCCCGTGCAGGACACACACACACACACGCACACACACACTGAGGGCTGAGATGTGACTGTTTACCAGAGGAATACAGCGTGTTTCTTGTGGGATTTTTATTGTCAGCCGGATAATGGGAGAAGACAGGCGGGGAGTCATTTTAGCCATGCGGGCCACTTGGGTTGCGGTGCTTCTCTGTGTGATGACTTCGGTGTGCGCAGTGGAAGGTAGGTGTGCAAAAAAGGGGCAAATTTCAGTGTTCAGATGGAAATGAAAGCTCGAATTCATTTAACTGTGGTTAAGGCTGTCCTGTCAACTGACCTGTTTTTTCATTATCCTATTCCTATCGACTTAGGGTATACAGTTTAACTTTGTGTAGAGCTCTGTACAGCTTTCGAACTGAAACTTAATGTGATATTTAGCCTAAGTGATTGCTTTAGGAATTGTCAGTAAGTTGTGTTGTTAGTCAGGGCGTGTTTGGGGTAGGGTTGAAAATTCCGGGAATTTTCAAGGTGGAAACTTTCCATTGAAATGAACGGTAATGTATGGGGAATACGTGGAAATTAACGGGAAATAACGGAAAGAAAATGAAAATAAAGAGGTCAGGCTGTTTTTACCATGTCATATGCAGATCAAAAACGAACCATTTACCATATAATAAGAAGATAGAATCCAATAAGTTGCCCAATAAATCCATTAATTTGTCAAATACAGTGTGAAATGTTACATGTGGTGAGTTGGATATCTAGCAGGTTCAGCAGGGGAAATTTACTTTGAAAAATCGAGGCGACAATGAGGGCTGTGTGCAAACTTAGGGTTTAAGGTGAACAAATTATTTATACTTTTTTTATTTATTTTTTTAAAATATGAATGGAAATAGATGAATTCACATGCTCAATCAAGCTACATCCTACAAGGTAACAGCTAGCTAACAAAACTAGCAGAATGTGTTAAGTTATAAACTGTGTAGCCTACTATCTGCTGGTTAACTGAAAAATCATAGAAAAAATATCAAATAGATAAACTCCTGTGACATAATCAAAACTTACCTGAAAACATGCAGTCGTTTGGCTCAGACAGTGCACTGGTGCAAGTCAATTAAATGGGCATACTTTTAACCAAAACATGCTTGTTTTTGTGTATTTCCACCCAAATAAATTCACTATTAAAAAATACGCTTTTGAAATTGAAATTGTGCAATTCCAAAATTCCTTATCTTTTTCTGGATTTTCCCGACCCTTTGCAACCCTAGTTTGGGGGTTTGATATCAGGGTTAATTTACCTTTTAGCTGTGGACAGTGTTTCTTCTATGTTGATTTTGTAGTGGCGGCCCACCATGGCAAAATATCTGCCACCACGGTATTAGAAACAGGGCTGTACAAAAAAATGTAGTCGCGGTTGCCTTTTAAATGATCCTGTCGACATAATGTACCCCCCCGTTGGCTGCCGCTCACATTGCAATTTAACAAGAAGTAGAACTATTCAGAGGTTATTTGGCCCGTCTGGTTTAAGTCCACATACTGCTGTGTTGATGTAGTTTATTGTCAGAACGTTTGCTTTCTTCCGAGTCGACTATTAAACGAACAGCTCCACTAAAAACGTCACCGCGGTTCTAAGTGTAGACCTGTAATAGATGTTAAGTGCCCTATAGTTCCTCAAAAAATACAGTTCAATCACAACTGAAAATATGCCTCATCGTGTGTGAATAGAGGTGAATAAATAGGACATAGGACATAGGACAAATCGGACAGACCTGCCCCCACTGCCCACTGCTACTGCCACTAAAAACAAATCCTAAAGGAAACACTCGTGGAATTTTGGACAGTACAGGAATGCAACTGTGTCTTATTGGAGGTTGAAGACACTAATTGCCCATGAGTCACAGCACACATTTCTGTAATAAGAAAAGGTTACCTGCAGGCTTTGTTTGCTACTGCTCCTCAATACTCTTCTGAAAATGTTGTTTATTCTACATTTATACAATCATTTAATTGTCTTTTAATAAGCTCGAGGAACATAAAGCACATGCAAAACACTACCAAGCATGAAATAGCATTATAATGTTTATTCCAAATTAAACATGTTAATCATAGAGCATTGCATTATTATGATATTAAAGGTTTAAATTATATCAGGTATTCACCCATGATCTAATTGCACTTTGTAATGGTCCCGTGATATGTTTATGCTGTATCATATATTGTGTGGTGTGTAGTACCAGACATGACTATTTCTCCCTTCTTAGTGCACTGTAGTAGTGCTAATAACATACTCGCTGCTGCTCAACTGGAGCATCTAAGTGAATCATAATTATATACTCCTGCTGCTCCTCACTAGGGTTGGGCATCGTTTTGATTTTAACAATTCTGATTCGGGGTGTCACAATTCTCCAAATCCTTGATTCGATTTAAAAGATTTTTTTTTTTAAAAGCACAGGTTGCTATGCTATTTTTAGACTAGACTTTTATGCAATATAATATCTGACCTTTGTTCGCAATGTACCACACTACATTGTCAAATTTAAAACATTTATTAACAATATAATGTAACAATAACTTACTATGTATATCGTCAGTATATTGGAAACTTGACAATTTGTCAATAAAGTAAAAAGAAAAAAAAAAAGTTTGCAGACAATGCTGAGGGCAGACGCTTCGCAGCCACAGCGGTGTTTGGTGTTTTAAGCCCCCAACGTCATCTTCTAGGCAGCGCTGCCTGGAAGGCACTAGGATTAGGCAATGGTTAGGGTTAGGTGCCTTGAAGAAGACGGTCGCAGCGCTGCCTTGAAGGGGCTTGGGGGCTTAAAACACCATCGAGCCAGCACAGCGGTCTTAGCAGACAGAGAGCAGAGAGGGTGACTCGGCAGTCCACTAACTTGTTGCTCTCTCTAATGTAACCAATATAAGCTGCTCTGTTTAGGCTACAAAACGTGCATGCATGCTGAAATTCAATTGTGCGGTTTTGTCAGGATTAAGCTATGAACACAGGAAAGCTCAGATAGCTGCCAGGCTAATGTGCAATGGTAAACACACAGACTATGGTACACACACATAGCAGAGCTTGCAAACTGTGGGTTTTTAGTCAACAACGCGAACATTGTCAACATAACTCACTGGAAATCCAAAATACTTCCACACCGGCGACTTCAGTGAAAGAGGAGGGGGTTCAAGTTCTGTCGATGAGGTTGACTTAAAGCACTTCCACATGTGTGTTTTTTTCCGCTTGACAAGCTGACCGGACGTGACATGGGGGCGTGGCAGCATCGACGATACCATTTTTTTTTATTCGAAATTTGAGATTGTGACTTAATTTCGGTCGTTTTCGATTTAAAATTGAAGTCGTGACACCCTTAATTCAGATTCAGATTCAGTTCTTTCTTGATTCAGATTTTCGTTTTAGCGGGCTTTTTCAACATAAAATAAAGCCACACTTTAGAGCGCCGCTTGCTTTGCTCCATAGCCGCGACACAACAAGCGGAAGTACAGTGGCCGCTATGGAAACCAAAACTTACGCGTGTTAAATTTGGAACTGATGATCGGATTCGAAACCAAATTTTCTAAACCATTCCAATTTTTGAAACGGTTCCAAGTTGTAACTGGTTGTCAAAGCCCAATCCTACTACTCACACAGAATCAGCTCCTGCTTCTTCACAAGCATCACCTGCAGCTGCTGCTCCTGTCTGAGAATATCTCACTGCTGCTGCTTCTCCCCAATAATTACCCACTGCTGCTCCTGTTAATTCTCTTCAAGCATGTGCCACTGCTTCACTCCAGGCATCACATTTTACTCCTGCTTCTCTTACTCCTCCCCAAGCATCACCTCCTGCTTCTCTTGCTGCACCTCACCAACTATGACCTCTTGCTACTTCTGCCAGAGCGTTACCGACTGATGCTCCTGCTGCTCCTCACACAGTATCAGAGCTCAAGCATCCCCTTCCTGCTGCTCCCCAAGCATTAGCTGTTGCTCCTTGTGCCATTTCTGCCCAAGCATCACTGTTGTTGCTGCTGCTTCTCGCTAATCATCACCTCCTGTTCCTCATCCTTCAAGCGTCAACTTCTACTCCTGCTCTTCTACTTCTCCTCTTTCTTAAGATTCGCTGTATCCTCTTCCAGCCTCTCAGCAACCATGCCTGCTTTTTCTTCTACTCCTCTCCAAGCATCTCCAGGGTTTCCCCCAGTATATTGCAAGCCTGGTGGCCCACTGGGCCTAAGTTGCCCCCCACCGGGCCTAAGCCACAGGGAATTATTGTTTAATACATTTTTAAGACGATTGTTTTTATATTTTCAAATCTCCCAGTTAGCTTTTAGCACTGACTTAATGTAGGGCCCTATGGAATCTGTCTTATAGCTTTTTTTACTGACACGGTCCTGCTGCTCATCCCCAATAATCACTTGTCTTTCCACAAATACTACTTCTGCCGCTCCTCTCAGAGCATTACCTATTGATTATTTTAGTGTTCCTTCCAAATAATCACTTGTTGCTCCTGTTCGTTATTCCCAAACATCAGCTTCTGCTCCTGCAACTCTCCAAGTAAAATCTCCAGTTGCAGTTTAAAATCCGCTCCTGCTGCTCTTCCTCAAAGCATCACTTCCTCCTCAATCATAACCTCCTTGCTCCTTCTTGATATCCTCCCCAAGCATCACCTACTGTTTCTCCCTTTGCTCCTGTCCATGTATGTCCCCCTGCTGTTCCTCCCATCATGTCCTGCGCCACCTGCTGCTCTTTCTTAGGCTTCACCTGCTGCTCCTGCATCATCCCTTGCTCCGTCTACCCCTCTGACATTCCTGCTTCCTGTTCTTCCTGCTGATCCTCGCCAAGCAGCTCCTGCTGCTCTTGCCTCTGCTGCTCATCCTCAAGATCCCCCTTCTCATCCTCTTCTTATTCTCCTACATCTTCTTCCAAGTCCTCTACCTCTCCGACTTTCGACTTCCGCCTCTTCACATTCCTTTCCTTCGTCTCCTGTTCCTCCTGCAGCATTCTCCACTCCCATGTCCTCTACGGCGTCTCCTCCTGTTCCTCCTGCTGCTGCTGTTGTCCCTTATGGAAGCGCTAGATTAGTCTGCTGCTGTGTTTTAATGGTGCACGTAATGACGGGCTCTGTAGTGAGTCTCCCCCATTATGAGACATGTACTGTAAATGTGTTGAAGGGCAGGTCTATTTTGATTAAACAGAACTGTGTGTGTGTGTGTGTGTGTGTGTGTGTGTGTGTGTGTGTGTGTGTGTGTGTGCGTGTGTGTGTGTGTGTGTGCGTGTGCGTGTGTGTGGGAGAGAGAAAGGTAGGAGGTTAAGATGGAGAAGAGCGACAAATAGGTACAGTGTGGGTTGTTTTGTGGTCACAGTGGCCTTTTCATGGTAAGTAGGTGCTTAATGAACTGATGTATAAGCTGATCTGAGTCTGATGTTGTAAAATAGACCCACTGCTGACACAGTCAATGCTATTATCTCTGGTCTGTGTCTGGATTTTCACTCTTCTCTTTTATCTATGACATATCAGAAAATTGTGAAAAACGCACTTTACATTTACCAAAACTAGTTTCATGTCACTCTTTTTTCAGTCAGTTTTTTTTTCAATCTTTTTTTTTCAGTTTTATCTTCTTTGTCACTGATTTGGAGGGGTGGGGTTTAAGGGGAAGGGGTAAGGGGAGTGATATTTCTAGTAAGCTGGAGAAAAAGTCAGTCTTCTGGACCCACAGCCCACTGCTCCGAAGCCTGGCATCACCACACAGCTAGCATACAATAATATCTTCCATGAGTTCACTTGGAACTCCCAAACAGCAAGTAAGTTTAGTTTAGTCTGTTTCTCTCCGCTGGAAGAAGAAGACTTATGTTAGCTAATTCTCTTCCGGGCTGGTCGACGTTCTTCTTCTTGGGCATTTAGCGGCAGACTAAAACACTTGTAGGCATATATTAGGCCGGGAGCCAGGTCCACTCCTCAGGATGTTTTTTTGCTAGCTTTTTACACCTATTATCTTATACCTTGGGCCATCACAAGTTGATAGCGACCACCCCCAACTCGGCCCCGTTTGGTCTCAGGGGCCAAAAAACACCTTTTTTGGGAAAAGCTTTTGGCGGAATGATGTAATTGTGAATATTAAGGTACTGCAGCTACATAAATGGTCATATAACCCTAATATTTTGCATGGTGTATCCTGACACATAGGGGAAACTAGCAGAAAAAGATTCTGGGTATTGCTGCCTTTTTGCTGTCAAATATCACCCTCAACATACCCCCCAAAAAATGTCTGTCAAATGCCTGACAAATTGTCATCAAAAGTGATCATTTTCAAGCATTTTATTATATCTATCACTGCCTCAAATGTACATGAAAAACTTCCCAAGTTTATAAGCTTCAGTTTAAGTCCAAGATGACCTTTCTAGCTAGAGGATTACAGCTGGTATAACCAAAGTTCTCCACTGTACCTCACATCAATTACACACATAAACACACTAACCAACCAACACACTAACCCACTGGTGTAGTCTAATGTATTGTAGTTGGTATACTGTAGCACTTTTTTTTTTTTCTGGCTCAGAATGGGCCTTTGTGGGGGGGGGGGGATATTAAAGTGTGGGGTCTGGGTGTCCTCCCCCAGGGTTATTTTGAGCACCAAAGACTAATATCCTGCATTCTGATACACTTTTATGCACCAATTTATGGTGGGATTACCTTTATTTATCCTATGAGAAGGAAAACAGAGATGATATTAAAAATAAAAATATCAAAAATATAATGGATTATAAAGCAGTAAGAGGGCTTTCACATCAGGGACCTGAGCCTGGATCACAAAAGCTGACCCCAAAGAAACGAGGACAAAATAAAATAGGCTACTTATATTTGATTTAAATGTGGTGAAGGGAGGATACTGGCGTTATTGTAGGCGGAGCATTGGGGCCCAGTCGCTACGCACACACTACACACTACACTACACACACACTACACACTGCGCTCAGCGAGGAGCAGGTCAGTGAAAGATGAGAAAAGTCTCTCTGCATGTTCTGCAGTGTTAGTTTTGTTTGCTGTCACGTAAAAAGGCAAAGGCAGAAATGCCCAAAAAATAATAAGATAAGATATTGTTCATATGCAAAAAATATTCTTAATCCCATATGGAATGGTAATGCTTGAATGTTTTGTTTTCTCTGATTTAAGGTACAGTTGAGAACTTTGGTTATACCCGCTATAATCCTCTAGCTAGAAAGGTCATGTTGGACTTAAATTGAAGCTTAAAGCTTATAAACTTGGGAAGTTTTTCATGTACATTTGAGGCAGTGGTAGATATAATGCTTGAAAATGATCACTTTCAATGACAATTTGTCAGGCGGACAGACATTTTTTTGTCTTTTGGGGTATGTTGAGGGTGATATTTGACAGCAAAAAGGCAGCAATCCCGTAAGTACCTTAATATTCACAATTACATCATTCCACCAAAAGCTTTTCCCAAAAAGGGTGTTTTTTGGCCCCTGAGACCAAATGGGGCCGAGTTGGGGGTGGTCGTTATCAACTTGTGATGGCCCAAGGTATAAGATAATAGGAAATAATAGTGAAAAAAAAGTAGCAAAAAAACATCCTGAGGAGTGGACCTGGCTCCCGGCCTATATGCTGCCCATGTCAGGTCCGGAAGATTTGCATTCCCTGGTACCTACGGTACCTGCTGTACTGTAGAAAAACAAGTCAAGTCATGTTTTCAGAATTTTGGTATTGACTTGGTTACCGAAGTGTCGGCATCCGTAAACAAAAGTATAAGGAATACATCACTCTGGCCATAGCTGTTCTAGCCATTCTATGCTGCACCAATACACTGACCTTTACATTCCCTCAGGATTTACACCTTTTCATAGAGCCCAAAATGCATTACAGTAGTTCAGCATTTGACCCTGTAATTTTGAAGTCAATGCAAACCCTGACCCAGCGGATACTGTTGGGTATAAGTGCTACATATCCCACAAACAAGGCTTGGGAGTGGTAGCAAAGTCATCTGTGTCTGAACCAAAAGCCCAGTCAGCAGCAGGCTCTGTCACTGAATTTGCTGATTTGTGTCAGTTTTGAGTGTCGAGGGGTCGAGGAGTTAATTTCTTTCGACTTTTTCATGCAAGAGGTGCTACTGTAGTCTGAGCCTAATTTAGAAATCCTGAATTTGTGTGCTGCTGAGGCATGGCTACATGTAAAATATGCACTGTAGATATGATTCCACTGCAAATATCATTTCTGCTCCTACACGTAAACTATTTTGGTCCTTTTCCCCGGAGCCTGAACACATACGTGCTGTGCACCATCTGTCATCTTGTGGGAATCCTAAAGGTTAAACATCGTTGATCCTGTTTTTAGATGCTGTTTTAACATGACAAGCCGTAATTTGTGACTTTGTTTGATATGTTCGATATTAGTGTGTGTGTGTGTGTGTGTGTGTGTGTGTGTGTGTGCGCGACTAATGATGAACAAATGATCTCCTCTGGGAAACCTATCACACACTTATTGCTAAGAGAAATGCAGATGAGACTCTGCACGTACACAGCACTGCCACCACACATAAATATACACACATACTGTACCCTGCACCATTCTCTGCCAGCTTATGTTTTAAAGATGTGGTTTCTATATTCATTTGGTCATCAATGTGACAGACAGACAGTTGAACTGGGGAAAAGTGGGAGCCTGGAAGATCAATCTCACCAGCCCTGAGGCTTTTACTCCAGTGTTTCCCAGTCTATTTCTCCTCAGGGCCTCCCATCAATACTAAATATTTATTTCCACCCAGCATTCAAATTGTTTCAAAATAAATTTTCTTCCGCATGGTACTTGGAACCTGTGGGAATATTTGCCTTTTGCTGAGAGACTCAGAGTCTTGGGCCAATCGGATATGCCGATTATCGTCCCTGGCCGATTATCAGGCCGTTTTTTGGCAGTTTGCAGATTATCTGTATTGGTGTTTTGTTTGCCTGATAACCGATAAGGTTAATTAATTAAAAAGTGCGGTACTTTTGGCTCCGCTACAGCTCTGTCTGTCCCTTTGCTCACCACTGAGTCTGACTTAATGTCCCGCCCACAACACTATCTGACTATCTTTAACTCTGTATTATGTTGAACATTTTTAATTTATTAAATAATTGCTTAAAGCATTTAAACAAAGTTTTGTGTTGGATTTTGTAACATTCCAAAATCTTAATTTTGAGATTTTAATTGTCACATCGGTTCCAAATATCAGTTATCGGTTTTATTAACAACTAATAATCAATATCGGTATTGGCCTTGAAAAACCAGTATTGGTCGATCCCTAGTCTGGTATTGGATACTATCCCTCTCCATACCCAGGCTATTCGACTTCAGTAGGCTATTACAGTGTTCAGTGGTTCAAGAAGTAATTTAACAAAACATCAATGCTCAATATTTATTGAGATGTGATTAATAAGTGTGAAAATATATCCTTAACTATAAATCGTCTTCACACCTTGGCTGTGAATTTTCACACAACTCACAATCCTCTTCTTATATTCAAGGAAGAACTTGTTGTGATGAGCCACGTCAGTTACTGAGGAAAGATAGCTTTTTTTCAATGCATACTTTTGACAGCATTTCTATACCAAATGTTTGGCTCACATTGTAGGCTACATATTTATCTGATGTGGATTTACTCTGTGCATCATGATCTAAAATAGTTTATACTGTATCTGCAGCTGTACCCAGTTAGCCTGGTCCTACCAGAATCTCGTACATTTCATTTGTACAGAGAGTCTGGCCACTCTCCATTGATGACTTCCTTGAAGGTGGGTACTCTGTTAATAACCAATCACTAATGTTTGGTCATGATGTTGGCTTAGCATCGGTAGCTTCTGCCTTAGCCAACTCCTTCACTACTAACGGAGCAAGCTTGAAAATCTAACTTTTCCCGAACCCCGTGGGGAGGAGGGCCACAACATCATGGCCACCGACAAAACTCAGCAAAGATTGTTCTTGCTCGGGCTTTAACTTCTCGATATTCGGCAGCGTTGCCACAACGGACCGAATGGCTTCGCTCGCATCTTTCTCCACCGCCATTACGGAACTGGGTTACATACATATATACACAAACCTTATTTGGCATTTCGTGCTTGCAGTATTGTAATTGAGTCCAGGACAATAACTTGAAACCCTTAATTGATCCTAAAATGCAGAGAATGCATTGGTGTCTGTACATACAATGTCAACCTTGAATTATGGTAGTCTTTTTTTGGTGGGGGCCACTTCAGGGCAGCACAACAATCTGTAAACACATTTACATATTATTACCTTATTAAGTCGATGTACTGTGTGCAAACAGTTCCCTGTTAATACATACATAAGTCTTATTTCTGTCCACTTGAATCAAAGTCCAATATTCACTCCTCTTTTAGCTCTGTTTTGTTCTCCACCAACTCCTGATGGAAATATCTGGCTCTTAAGCTGCTTAATGCTCCACTATGTTCACCAGATCGTGGCTGACTTTGGCTGCCTGTCATTTGAAGCTCGGCAGGTAGTGTACGGTCAGTTTAAGTGCTTTTTTTTGTATGGTCAGTAAGTGCTTTTCTGCTGCTGAAAACGCCTGCCTGTGTTGGAAATGAGGTTGAGAGCAGTGAGAGTGAATCAAATGACCAAAAACAAAACAATGAGCTGAGAGACACTAAAATTCTCAGTAGAGTTGAGGGGATTATAGCAGCTTTAAGCTTGACATGGAAAATCTGTGCTTCTGTCTGAACTCTGAGCGGAATACTATGGCTTATAGGCATCGAGTGTTGTGTGAGTGGTCCCCGCTGTACAACCTGCTCAATGAATATATTGTTTATATCAACAACAGTCAAACAGCATCTAAAGCACCTTTTTAACAAACATTTAACGACAATCACTATTTCTCCTCCGCAGCTGCCAACACTGACATGTTTTAAAAAAGTGTAAATTTATTTTAGCTGCAGAGAAGCAGAAGGCTGGCGCATTATGAAACACTTCACCACCTAAACTTATTTGCATAACAAACGAGTCTAAATAGATTATTTTCCCCAATAAGAGACTATAATTGATACAGAGCATTGGTGGGCATAAAAGGAATGTAAGAATCCTTTGTTTTCACCAAAAATCCTCCCTTTCCCTTCACTTGGGTCCATTATGCTGTCACTTCAACTAATTTGCAGCTCAAAGAGTCACATCATTACAAAGCTGTATTAGACAGACGGCAAGGGCATGCTCCTTGAGTTTTCTGTCTTCTCTTTTTCAACATGCAAGGTAAGCCATAGCATCAATTACCCTTTGTTTCAGGCAACGACGCTCTTGCGGTCGTTGACTTCACCAATAAAAAAACATCCTATTTTATTTTTACCTCTGGCCTCCCACTGATTTATCTACCTGCCGGCCGTAGAGAAGAAAAAAACAGAAGAAATGAGAATTTGAAATATGCATTCACTGCTTTAAATGCAAAATAGCATAAAGGGAAGCAAATATTGCTCCAGTTTGCAGTTCTATAGTTTTCCTGTAGTGATGGCACAGTACCATTATTACACCTCAGAAAAACAGTGTTACGGGTGGATTCTTGTGTAGTGCTGACATGCAATATACACAATGTTAACGTGTTCATATTATGCTCATTTTCAGGTTCATAATTGTATTTAGAGGTTATATCAGAATAGGTTTACATGGTTTAATTTTCAAAAAACATTATTTTTGTTGTACTGCACATTGCTGCAGCTCCTCTTTTCACCCTGTGTGTTGAGCTCTCTGTTTTAGCTACAGAGTGAGACATCTCACTTCTGTTCCATCTTTGTTGGGAGTCGCACATGCGCAGTACCTAGGTAAGGACTACTAGCCAGTCAGGAGCAGAGTATGAGGGCGTGCCACTCTAGCAGCTAGGCGAGCACCATAATGTGTTACAAAGTGACGCATGTTTGTCACGGAAGTAAAGGCTGGACTACAATAGAGCTGTTTGGAGCAGGTTGTGAACAGTGTTTTCTGTTGGAGATGGTTAATCCCTTTGGGGTGGACTTTGGGCTTTTTCACTTTGTAAACCTATAACGTGCACAAAAAAAGATATATAACACAATAAAGGAAAGGGAAAAAGCCAAAAAGCATAATATGAGCACTTAAAGTAATAAACTTATTTTTACATTAATGTCACACTTATTTTCAAGAATAGCATGTTTATATTAGGGCATCAGCTAAATATTATTGTCATTATCGTTTAATCTTATTTGTTTGATTAATTGACTATTTGCTTTATTTATAAAATAAAAATAAATAATAAAATAAAAAATAAAATGTCAAAATATATTGTTAAATACCTGTCACATGTTCCAGAGCCCAAGGTGACACGTTGATTGCTTTTTATATATTTTTTATATATATATATAAGAAAAATATCCTCACATCTGCAAAGCTGGAATCAGTGAATGTTGTTTTATAAATTGCTAACAACATAATGAAAACTTATCAGAAAAATAAACACATGAACAAACATCAGCGTGATAAAAACTACCTAAAATGACAGAAACCCTCTGGAATGTTTTTTATTTGATGTGTACTTTTTTGGTTTGACCCATGTCCCATCCACTAACACAGAGCGGGCGGGTTTATGATGTAAACTGCAGCCGGCCACTAGGGAGTGACCGAGATATTTTGGCTTGACTTCTGAGGAGCTGTCATGTTGTCCATCTTACAGTCTATGCTCCAAACTGTAGACTGATAACGTGTTAAATTATATTGTTTTAAATGTGTTAATACAGAAGACGTGACGTGTGGGTGAGGAGGCTTTGAAGTTGTTTAAAAGCATCTTTGATAGCTCTGAGTAACGTAACTATAAGTTTGCTGTTGAGCAATTGATAGTATCATAGTAGTGTTAAAAGTACACCCTTCTATTCTGTTCTTGTTGTTTCTTCCTCCTGCATGCTGTATACTGCAGCTCTTAGCTTTAGACCTTTATAGCTCAACATATGATTGAACATAATGGTCCATTATTTATTTGCTGGTTGAGAGTGGGCCCTCTGCCAGCCTCTTCAGGGTTCCTGCTGTGGGCATATGGTCTTGCAGATAGCCCTGCTGGATATTAAGGACTGTGTCACTGTTGAAGCAAAAGAAAAGAGGGGGAGAGGACATAATGGGTGAGACTGTGCACATCAGTGCATTTGCCTCACCTTGAAAAGGTTGGGGGGGAGAAGTGCCTCATCAGTAATTTTAATCAGTTTTAATTAACAAGTAATGTTAAACAGTAAAATGTGTTCAGTGAATGGATTAAAGGATAGGTTTCCAATTTTCCAAGTCTGTTGTAAAACATTATTCCATTGCCCATATGAATGAGGAAAGAGGTTTTGCTTTCTGTAAGACCTTATTCCCTCGTAATGTACTTCCAATGTAAGTAATGGGGTACAAATTCCACAGCCCTCGATCGGTGGAAAAGGCAAATCAATTTGATATCTTTCAAAATTACAGTCTTCTTAGTATTAAATGTCCTCTTTGTGTTTCCCTGTTAAGCTGCAGTGGAGGAATAGTAACAAGAAGACAGATTTTCTTAAAAAAAAAGGCTGTACCCCTGGAAGACCTTTTGGATTTTTATCTCCCATCACTTACATTGGAAGTGCATTAGAAATGGATCTTTAAATGGCTGGTATGAACAGGAGAAATAATTACAGCAAGAAAAAATCTCTTTCAATAATTATATAAGCACCTGACTATTGTTTTAAGATGGACTTGAAAATGTGTGAACCTTTCATTTAATCATTTAGTCAAAAAAGAAAAAGTCCATCACTAACAATTTCCCAGTGACCAAGGTGATGTCAACCAACAGGAAAAAAAACAACATAAAATCATTTATTTACGAAGATAAAACCGAGAAAAGCACAATATTTGTGAAGCCGGAAGCAGCAAATGTCTGTTATTTTCTTGATAAATTATGTTGTGGCATTTTTGCAATTCCACTTTGACAAAAGAGGAAGAAGACAACAATGGCTTACATATTACATACTACGTTGCACTTTTGTGATGCTCAGAGCATTGTACGCAAAACAAAGGTTAGTTAGAAATGTTAGAACCCAATAAAAGCTGCTCACCGCCTTCATACCTTGGAGCAGTCCCATCTTGTTTTGGTCAACCTTCCTTCAGCCAAGGTGATTTCTCATCATCTTGACATTTCAGACAACAACTAACCGAACTCTGAGCTGGCACTCCCAGGGGTTAAGCTTAAACCATGCATAACATCTCCTGGAGATGAGGCTGCCTCCCTTGATTGCATCTATCTCAATGTCTCAATTTAGGTTTTCTGCTGACAATCTGTTGATACATTCTAACCCCAACAGACTTTCTGTCCCGAACACACTTTCCCAGGAACACTCTGTGACATTTGTAACACTCTGGGGAACAATCGGGCAAGCTTGCTTGGGCACAGACAAAAGTTTGTTCGGGCAAAGGTTACACGTTCACAGTAGAGAATAATCAATAAGTAGGTACAGTAGGTCAAGTAATATCTAGATACATGTAGTTGTATAATATTTGTTACAATGACCTGAAGGATTAATTTATTATCAAAATCATAATCAATTAACTAATTGTCTCAACCCTGAAAATCTCACATTTTCAGCAGCTGTCAGAACTGATTTGGCTTTTTGACCAGATCAGTTATTTGTTCCGAATGTTTAAAAGACATTTTCCTCGGTCAACCTGGTAGCCCACCTGGTTGAGCGTGTGGCCCATAAACTAAGGCTCAGTCCTTACTGCATTGGACCGTAGGGCTGGGTATCGTTCAAATATTTTCCAGTATATGCCATTACCAATACCAATACCGTGACTTCGATACCAGTTCCTAAACGTTACTTTTTTTCTATACTGATTTAACAAAAAAAAAAAAAAATTACAACATTACACATTACGGCACAAATCTTTTTATTTATTGTTCAGCTCCTACAACGTGAGCCCATCTCTGTGTAACGTTAAGTTTTTCCTCAATCACAAACATTATTAGATCTTGATAGAAGCATGCTGCATGCTTATTGGCTCACTGACGCTGAGGAGATTTACTCCTTATGTATTGAAATTAGTTATTGAATGACGAGACATTTCTGCCTTCGGTACCCAGCCCTAGTGGCTCGGGTTTTGAGTTCTATCAAATAAATGCCAAAAAATTATCTTAAAAAAAGCATTATCCTCTTTATTTGTAGTGATTAAATAAAGCAACACCAGTTCATAGTTGTAGTTCTCCATCTGCAGAGAGTACATTACACGTAACACTGTCCGGTGTTTCTAACTCTGTTTAAATTTGATCAATTCACACTAGCTTGACCAAGCGCCTTTGCTCTTTTATAGCAGCTTCACACTTGCTCGGCTTCATCCACACCCTGCCTTTTACAGCCACAGGCTTCTGTACTGTTGGCCGCTAAGGTGCTCTACTGGAGCAGTGGGGCATTCAGTGGTTCTGCTAGGGAACAGAAGGAAACTGACCGCAAGAAAAAGGAAAGATTGTTGTTCAGGTCCGACACGTGTAGTCTGAGTGTTGGCTTTTGTCTGGTAAAATGTCACAAGCTTGAACAGTGCACGTATCATGACCCCACATTTCAGGCTTTGTGTGCTCATGTTTTTTTTATTTCTTGTTCTCCTTAAAAAATATTCATCAACATGGAGCAAAGCAAAAAACCAGGGCAGAGCAGACAGGCGACTGGGGCAAATATAGTTTGATCACGACATCTGTTATGATAGCAAATCTCCTGAGAGATGGATAGAGCAAAAGAGGGATAGAGGAGGACAGAAAATGAGTTAAAGCAAAGTAAAAGACCATAAATACAGAGATGATGAACCCAGCGGTTAGCCCTCTGCAGTTTGATATATGGAGCAGAGAGCCAATAAGTGTCAGGTCCCTCCCACTAGGGACCCATTTTAACAAGCTCTTAGTGTTTGAGTGGCTGTTAGCAGGTTTATTATCCAGCCTGGCAATTTCCGACTGCTGTAGAATTTAAAATGTAAAGCTGTCAACACATACGTAGGTATACACAAGTAAGCAAGATATAGCAGCCTCTTTCCATAAGTATCTACAGTTGTGTGAGCTTTTGACTCAACCATCAAAATACTTATGCTTTTATATTATTATTTTTTAAGGTATTTAAAGTATGAGCACCGCACATCAGTCTCCACTGACTTCAATTGTAAATTCTGAAATTCTGAATTTTACACAGTAGCTATCATATCACATTAAAGTGAGTAACCAGCAAAAATAGAGGCTTGTTTAGATTGTAATTCAGTCCAATAAAAAACTGTAGTTTGTGGTGTTGCATTGGATTACATTTTCTTAGCTGTTACCAATATTTAGTTTGACAAAATAATGTCTCAAACAGAGACAAAATGTGTTATGTGTTTAGTTTCTCTATGGCCTTGGCAGGCTGAGCAGCACTGTCTTATCATACAGCTGTTACGTCTCCTGTCTTCCATAGAGGCACAAAGTTGTTCAAAGTGCTCCTCTGCTTGGAAAGGTTATAAAGTTATGTTGGTCACTGACCTGAATGAAACCTGGGGTACCACTGTCTCAACTTACATAGCATGAGTTCGTAAGCACAACTACTACTGGCTCAGTTTAACTTGCGTTGTTTTTAAATTTAAAGGCATTTTGAGACAAACTACTCTGCAGTGCATCCCCCAGTTATTTCACTAATTCTTCTGGTTATTTTGGTATAATTACTACCTAAAATGACAGAAACCATATTTGGGTAAAATTTAATTTGACGTGTAGGTAAATTGTTTTGTTTGGCCGATGTCCCATTTGTTAATATGGAGGGGGCGAGGTTTATATTTATGACCTATACTGAAGCCAGCCACCAGGGGGAAATCAAGATGTTTTGGCTTCACTTTCGGGGGAGCTATCGTGTCGTTTATATTCAGTCTATGAGTCCAATTTGTACATCAATGAAGGCCTATGTATAGTCGTACGCCTATGCAGAGCTTGCGTCGTAGCCTACGTAAGTGGGCTATGCTGTTGGGAGGATTTATACTTTGCGCTGGTGTCTGTCGTAGTGAATCGCTTTAAGAGAATAGCAGAGCCGGTGTGTGTGTGTGTGTGTGTGTGTGTGTGTGTGCGTGTGTGTGTGTGTGGAGTGTGTGGTAGAGCAAGTAAGAGTGATAGGTGTTAGCTCCAGAGCGAATAACGACTCTGGCGGTGGAGACGGAGAAACAAAGTGTCTTCCCTGTAGCAAGAAAAGTTAACCCTTTGGGTGCCCAGATAGCTCAGTTGGTAGAGCGGGCGCTCATATATAGAGGTTTACTCCTCGACGCAGCGGGCCCGTGTTTGACTCCGACCTGTGGCCCTTTGCTGCTTGTCATTCCCCCTCTCTCTCCCCTTTCATTAAAAGGCCACGGCCAAGCGGACCAATCACAGTTGTTGCGGTCTGCGTCGCCACAGTTACATTTCTGGGGAGGTGCACGTCAGGCCTATATACGCTTACCTACGTACATACAGAACCATAGATCAGGCTTTACTCTAAACTGCTTCTCAGAGTGTACTGTACCTATTGAAGGCCACAGCAAAGAGTAGCACTCAGTCGGGGACCCAATTTATACTTGAACACTGACAAACTGTGCTTCAAGACCCACAGAAAGTAAAAGACAGCGGTGAAGGGGCAGAGGTCGATATGGGGAGGGAGGGAAGCAGAGATTCACAGAGGAAATGTGAAGTTGGATGCAGCTGTAGTGTTGCAGTCCTCAGGGTGGATCCAGGAGGAGACACGGGCACATCTCCGACAGCAGGTCAAATTCTGTGTGTGTGCGTATGTGTATAAATGCACTCAAGCGAAGCAATGCGGTTGACTAGACACCAACACTTGACTTTGACGACCCTCACACACACACACACACACACACACACATACACACTTAAAGGCATACCCTTCACACTTACTCTGCATCAGCGAGGTCCAGATGATGAGCGTGGTACCCATCAAAGTGACATGGAAACACTGCTGATGGTTCAACTAAAATCAGAGGAAAAAAGAGTGTCAACTAAAGCTAACAAATTTCACTTTGTGTTTTTTTTCTGAGATTTATGGCAAGAAAATTGAACCCCTGTCTCTCGTTCCTCAAACCCCCCCTCAGCAACTGATCCTCCTCATGTTTCTATCTCTAGGAGCAAACTTAAAACTCCCCTCCCACGACCAAACATATCCCTCACATTGCTGACATTGTTTAGGTATGCTTGGTTTATCTTAGCTTGCATGCAGAATTTACATAATCATCCTCACTGACTCAGAAAATAGCTGTGGCGTTTCACGGTACACAGGTGACCTTGGCGGACTAGGCTACTTAAATTACACCTCGTGGCTCAATCTTGAGCTCTTCACCTCTGTGACACAAATCTGGTGAGTGTATGAACAGAGACATGGATTTTGAAGAGCTTTTCATATCTGTTCTGTACTGGCACTTGCTTTCGCAGCACCTCTCCAAAATGTGTAGGCCTAAAAGTGGCCTCTCAGCATTTGAATGAGAAAGAGGAGATATAAATGGTACATGTTTAAAGCATTTCATACAGCAATCAAAAACCATTCCACTGTTTGGAACAGTTATGATCAAATTTAATTTGGAATAATTTGCAACTACCATTTCATAGAAGCAGTTTAATGATATATTTTATGTTCATTTCTAAACTTTTAATATCATTTTAAAGGGTAATCTGTGAGTCCCCTTGTTGAATTATCCGGTCATCTTCGGGGCTAAATGGTCAGTGCAATAGTATTTAAAAAATGATATGACATAATGACATGATGATGTCTAATATGACTTTTGATGTTGAATTAGGTTGCGTATAGAGAGACAATATAGTTATGTGCAAAACCGGCATAACAGAAAGTTCCATGTCATTTATGTATGGTGGAGTGCAGAGGATGCTGTGGAGCAGAGGAGTCTCACAGCCTGAGGAAAAGAAGCTGCTCTGTTGTCTGGAACCGCGGCAGATACCTCTGTGTGGCTTGCCAGACGGCAGAAGGGTGAACAGGTTGTGGCTCGGGTGGGTATTGTGTTTTAGTATCCTCTGGAAATAATTGGTTAGTAATCAAACAGTTTGCTCAGTAATGTGACATGATTAGATTTTCTGTTGATCAAGGTTGAGTTTCTCTGCCAAAAACAATCCGCAAAGGTTTATACCTTTTATTATAATTATTTTAATAAAGACGCTGATTCCAAAAACTAGGTGTTACAGGGCAGCAAGTAATGATTATTTTGACTGCCAATTGATTTCTCAATAAGTTGATAATTGTTTGGTCTATAAAATGTCAGAAAACTGTGACAAATGTCATTCACAAATGATTGTCTTCAAATGTCTTGTTTATCTGAACCAACAGTCCAACCCAAAGATATTCAATTAACATTGATATAAAAGCAGCAAATTCTCACATTTGAGAAGCAGTAACAAGAGAATGTATGACATTTATGGCCACAAAAAGGACTAAAATGATTCATTGGTTATCAAAATGGTTGCCCGATCAATTGACTAATCAATTATTTGTTTTAGCTGTGGATATTTTTCAGTGTGTGCACCACAAACGTTTACCTCCATTGTATTGGTGTTGGTGCAAAAATTGCAGAAATTCAAGACCTCAAAGCCTCGACATATAAAAATGATTTATTGATTATGCATGAAATTCTGATCTTTCTAATAGACTCTCTATTAATAATGTGTAGTAATACAGTTCAACACCAACCCAGGGCTGCCTCATGCGCTGCAAAAGTTTCTTCCTCTCAGGGGTCGTGCCAGCAGACACTCCACCCTCACGTTGTGGTCTACAGAGAGTCTGCTAGCGCGAGGCTCCACACTGACATGACCAAGCTTCAAACTGTGCGAGCATGTGTCTCTCAGGCAGGTTGCACACTCTAAGTTAGCATAAGGTGTCTCACTGAGTGAGCCGGTGTCTTCCAGGCTGGCTTCGGCAAAACATCTGTCAACAGATTGACCCGCTGATAGATGGAAGCTGTCAGGGGAGATACAGCAGAGGCATGGTAGCATGTGGTCAGCTGATATCTTTCTTTCTTTCTTTGTTCATTTCTGTCTTTCTCTGGCTGTCTCCGGGGAGACAAGCGGAGACACATGCTGACATATGATAAACAGATCTGTGACTAATGGTCTGCCTTAATAGAATACAAATTAGATGATTAGACAACCTCTTTTATGCCAAGCAAGGAAAATGAAAGTTCACAATATAATGCTCAAAGCTGGAGTCTGCTTGTTTTTAATTATCTTCTTATATCCCATCGGTATGGTGGGGGATGGTGTGCGATTATAACTGGTACGTCGGCTTGGTGGTGTGTTTTGATTTTTGGAAGTATTGATTGGCTTGTCAGGTCGAGCTTGTCCTGGTATAATGTCAGTAAAGTAAATTCATGTTCAATTACTAAATTAAATTACTTTGACATTTCACTGCTGGATACCAACATATTTGCCAACTCTTCTGCTTTTCTTGTAATTCCAGCCTGTACAGTAGGCTACAGTTTCCTCTGAAAAACCAACGTAGATTCCCTGAACCTTAAAGATAAATTGGGTGTAACCTGGCAACCCCAAAAGACAATGGAAAAGTGAGAGACGGTGGTCATGTTTTCATTGTCAGTTGGTGTCAGGATCTCGGAGGACGTTTTCTGCTGTGAAAAAGGCTTTTAGGGTTTTTGTCTGTCCTCTTTTAGTAGTCTTATCATTATGCAGTAAACAACATGCTTTAGCAATGATTAACGTTGGACACCGAAATTGCATTCTGGCTTTTAGTGGACATGTAGGGCAGGGCAAGAGTCAAATATGTCAAACGGTTGAAAATAACACAAAAAATAACTCAATTACAGCATAACAAGTGCAATGTTGTACTTGTCTGCTGTCTTTGACAACGTAAGTTGATGCTGACATAAAAAATATATGGACTCAACAAATACTGTAGAAAAAAAAAGTTTAAATAAAAAATGATGGGAGTATATGTTAGGGCTTGGCAATATATCATTATTATATTGATATTGTGACATGAGACTAGATATCTATCTAATATTTTTGATATCTTAATGGCATAAGTGTTGTCTTTTCCTGGTTTTAAAGGCTGCACTACAGTAAAGTGATGTCATTTTCTGAACTTATCAGACTGTTCTAGCTGTTCTATTATTTGCCTTTACCCACTTAGTAATTATATTAACATTATTTATTTTGATCAAAAATCGCATGGTGTAAATATTTTGTGAAAGCAACAATAGTCAACCCTACAAAATGGTCGCATCGTTAGTTATTTTAGCTGATTAATTAGTTAGCTCATTTACAGAAAAGTAATTGGGGACAGTTTTTAAAACAATCGACAAGTTTTAAAAACTGTCGACAATCGTTTATGTAATTTTGAATGGGAAAACATGCTAAAAAGGTACTAGTTTCAGCAAGTTTTATTAATAAACTGCATATTTTGTTTGCACTGTTAGATGGACAAAACAATGTGAATACATCACCCTGGGCTCTTATATAATAATTAATAGAGAAATCGGCTGATTGATAATGAAAATAATTACTAGTTGCAGCCCTAGTATTTTGTAAAATGCAATATTTGTCCAAGTCTGATGTTTGCTAAAAAATTAGCTTATTTGAAGAACACGACCACATTCACACAAAGATTTACAATTGAAGGCTCGGCTGAACATGTTGACTTGTCGCAGTCTTCGGTACACTAGAGATGTGTATTTGATCGGACTTCTTTTTCATCACCACATTGCTTTCTCAATGCACTTACATCAGAGTAAGAGGCTGTAATGCTGCTGTGGGTGTATTCTTTGTGAATAGGATGAGCCGTTTGAGATGCAGTGTAGATGTACTTAAACACACAATACATAATGTGGCCCATTTCTTTTCAGCTAATTTCTATTCAGCTACTAGGTCCTTTTCCATTAGTCATATATAAAATTATTTTTGACTCCCCACTTTGATGGACTCCCTTAGGTTTCTAAATTATGGGTCAGTGTACATGTCAAAATTGCGAAGAAAATATAAAATGGAAGTATATTTACTTAAAATTGATCGATGAAAAAAGTGGGGGATTAGGGCTTTGATGTTGGGGGCTTGGAGATTAAATGTTGGTGTTTGGAGCTGTAATGCTTCAGTGTGTAGCTCTCAGTTCTGCTTCTTCTGATTTCGTGTCCTACTCTTTCATTCTTTCATTTCTGACTGGCAGCTCTGAGACGCACACAGTGAAAACATTGGAAATCTCTTGATGCTCTTAAAGCCCTAATGGATTTTACCGTGTAGTTTTGTGAGTTTTATGGCAGTTGAAGTTGTAGTTTCATTTACAGTGTTCTCAAGATATCAAATCAAATTCAGTGATACCTTCTTAAAGGGGAACTCCATAGATTTTACACTTAAAGGCAGTTTACTCATCATGGTATTAGTATATATTGGTTGTATTATGGGAAATGTAGGATCAAGCTTTTTTTTAGCTTGACCCAAACATAATAAATAATAAAATAAAAATAGAATAAAAATCAGGATATCTCTGCTTCGTATTGTATTGTATGTATTGACCATTCCTTTTTAATCTGTCTCTTGTGAGTTTCCCATCTTTATGGAAGTACAATATGAAACCAGTGAGGTACCCATGAAGCTTCGTATTTGACCCCTAAAGTATTAACCTCCTATCAAACCCCACTACATCACATGCAGAGGGGTGCGTTAATCACTATTACAGTGCAATGCAAGAGTTAAATATTATTATTATTTTAATATTAATATTATTTTCTCCGCGATACCAAAAACCCTTAGCTCATGGTATCTGCTGATACCGACTACCAATCCTAACCACTGCTGTTTTTGTTTACCAGATCTTTGTAACACTTCCTTACTGCATGGAACATATTTCCAAAAACATGAGGCTGTATCTGTAACTTTAGGGCAATGCTAACTAAAAATTGTCGACGACACCATAGGTTTAACAGTAAGGGCTGCCACTGCTTTCACATTGAAAAGCATTCATTGTGAAGCACTTGCACATCAAATATGGCCGATAGCCAATCTGCTAAATAGCCAGTATTGGCCAGTATTGGGATTGGTGCATCTCTTGCTTCAGTATTAATTAAATGATCCTCTATGATGAGTTCAACAGATGTTTCCTCTTTCACCTGGGTTTCCCTCACTGAGCCTCCAGATATATGCTGACAGCCTTCCTGCACATTGAAGACACTCTATTCAGAGTTTAGAAATCAAGTCTGAAATAAAGTAATGTATATATTCATTGTCCTCCAACCCCACCACACATTCCTCACTGGATTTTTAATATTACCTGTTTTTATTTAACAAAAGAGGACACATGGCTGCTCATCCAATTCACCATATGTTCCACAGTGAGCACATCAACTTTTATTTGTGCCTACAGAAGTTATATCAGCCTCACCCATGCCCACTCACGTAGCCCTCTGAATTACCAGTCCTATCAATGCACTGAACAATCAGGTTAACAAACGATCCGACATGTGACAATGTCTAATGTGGCGTCTACAGGCGTCACTCTCCTTGAAAAAACAGGGCATGTCAGATAGAGGCCTGTTCCCCTTGTGTTAAGCACAAAGGATTCTGCCACATTGACAGACTGGATGCTTCACACAACACTTGTGTCCCTGAGCGAGCGTGTGCACGTGTCTGTGCACGTTTCTTTTTGTGGTAGTGGCAGTTCCGTGTTAAGTTTTCTACCAGAGAGAGAGAGAGAGAGAGAGGGATATAAAGACAGGCTTCATCGGGGCTCAGTTCTAAAAATAAGAACCCAATATATTCTCGTTTTATTGTTGTTCCGTTCCTTTTTTTCTAAAAGACAATACGTTATTTATTTATTTTACAGTGACTAGCACACCCTGTTGTCTAAAAACTCAATAGGTTGCAGTTGTATTTATAGTGGCAAGCCTCTACTGTGACAAGCAATCGTATTCTGGATAACAACGATACATCTTCTGTGTTTTAAAGCTACAAACATGCCCTGCTTTTTTAAAGACTGTATTTTTCAGATAGAAGGTTTCTGTAGTAGAGCGATGATACGTTATGTTTTCCAACAGTGACGAGCATGTCCTCTTTCATCAAGTGAAATCATTACACCACAAGTTTTCTAGGTCAAGGCTGTTAACAGATGTGATAGGGGTGAAATCAGAGGGTGAGGGAGAGACATAAAGGACATGATAGAGAAAGAAACAAAGACAGGGACCACAAAGTCTGAGACTGAAAATGTGTGTGTGCGTGTGTTTTGTGTGAGATGCTTGTTCACTAAGAAACTGTGACACAGATAAGTGCTCTTGTGACAGCTTGGTTTTTCTTTTTAACCTGCGCCTCTCCCAGCTTCCATTCACAACAACGACGTGTCAGCAATGAGAAAAACAACCTGATATCTCAAGGCATGGGTTATACTTGTGCACACATCTGATCCTACAGATCTGTAGCTGTGAGAGCACACTGCTTTGTGGGCACATTTGGCCTGAAAACGTCTAAAATGCATGTGATGGATGGATGTCTTTAAATCTGTGTCCATGTTTTGAAGAAATATAAATAATATCGTAAAAAGAATTTTTTGGCCACATGCAGAGCTGAACAAGCTGTAAATCCAACACTGACATCAACTCATGAAATTGAAATGGTGAGTAAGTTAGCGAAGCAGCTGTCTATTTACACATCTGGGAGATGCTGAGCAACATTAGCATTCATTTGGAGCAATTGTTCTGGGGTCTCATTTATAAACGTGGCATACGCACAAAACGGGGCTGAAAACGTCCGTACGCCACTTCCCACGCAAAGGTTGTGATTTATAAAAAACAAACTTGACGGGAGAATGTGAGGTCCTCTACGCAAACTCTGACCCATGCGTACACACATTTTGGAGACAAAATAGGAACTGGCGACGTAGATGGTGAGGTGGTGAACTGAAGTCAGACTGCAGAAAGTAAATGTGGGAATAACGATTACTCGTAATATTTTCAAGTATTGATGCCTCACGCACATTTTTTCACTCCACATCGCCCACGTTTCCATGAAGATTAAATCCAGCAGTGTTATTTGCGCTTGTACTGAGTGATAACTCCAACACCTCCAACTCAAATCTTAAATAAAAATTTGTTATTAATGTTTAATCGGCGCTGTCTCGCCGTCACATTGTCCGCTATGGAACACAGGAGGAGATGGCCCGACTGCATGGAATACAGGATAGCATCAAATACCCTAACATTAGATAACTGCATAACACAGTGTAAATAACTAAATATCTGTCTTTAATACTGTGCATATATCATCAAATGTCAAAGTCTGGAAATACAGCCGTTAAGCTCTCGTGCAATCGTTACACTAATGTCCTCGTTATCGGTCCGAACTTTAATACTGTTTGTGACAAAACCTGAATGAAGAAAAGTGTGTTTGCCTGTTACACTTTCTTTCATCTTCAAATTGTATCTCGGGGTGGGGGATACCACTAGTTAATGCTGTGATTTTTGGCAAGGTGTTAACAATCACAAATTGTTATAAACATATAAATACTGTGGTGACCCCCGTGCGTAATGCTGCATGATGGCACTGCTGGCCCTGCAGGAGGACTAACCCCCAATGGAAGAATCAGGAGAAAAAGAGACTTCAGGGACCATGACAATGACCGGCTAATATGCCCATTTAGATTCCCTAAAGCTGAGCTCTTGGATCTATGTACTGAATTGGGTCCAGTAGAGAGGGCATCGCGCCGGAACCGTGCCATCCCGGTCCAAATAGGTTACAGGTTCTTGCCACTCTGGGGGAAACCGGCTGTTTCCAGAGGGAAATGTCAGAGAGAAGTGTTTTTTTTATGAATATTATATATAATCTTCAATTTTATCACTAAGGCTTGTTTGGATATAATATATAGTTCTGTTAAATCTTATTATATACGTCTAGTATATCAAAGCTGTCCCCGAGCAATTCTGAGAAGTTTTCATGATTTCATGATTCAGTGTAACAACTGCCAGTGTCATTCATATACTGATCAGCATTCACGAGGTGCTTTGCATTGACTATTTATGGGTAAAAATGGGCGTATACAGGGCGGGATAAGAGGCTGATTCACGTACACACACTTGTAGGTAATCTCTGATTTATAAAGGGAACATTGCTTACAGATGTGCGTACACACGGTTTTATAAATCTGACTTTTTTTTGGCGTACGCCATTTTGGGCTCTTGGGCGTACGTACACTTATAGTAAGGATCCTACACACAGTTTTATAAATGAGACCCCTGGTCACTGAGTGTAAGTAAAATATTTACTCTCCTTTTAGCTCTGGCCTTCACCAACAGCTGTGGGAAATATCTGTCTCTTTAGCTTCTTAATGCTCTACTATGTTCACCAGCTAGTCGCTAACATTGTCTAATGCTTGGTGCTGGCCACGTAGCATACAGGGGGCTTTAGGAAAACAGCTGTCTGCTGCAGCTGGGAAAAATAATGACAATGAAAAGTTGCTGACCGTAAAACTAAAACAAATGAGCCAAAAGAGGGTAAAATGCTCCACGGAGCTGAGGGAAACTACTGAGTCAGGTAATAATTTTGTCTGCGAGTTTGTCACTGTGTGCGACTTCTTTTCTCATAGTTATCTGCTCCATTGTTAAAATGTTGGATTAGTGCTGCTTTAATTCCGTTCAGTTTGATTTAATTAAACCACTGGTGGAATCTGTGACAATAACAGCACAGTTCTAACATCACATAGTCACAATGATAAATAACAACATATATATATATATATATTGAAAGTCTAGTAGGCTTACACGTAAAGTCAATAGGTGTTGTCTACAAAGAAGTTTAAATCAGGCCTCTACATCATTATCTACAGCTACAGGCTTTATGGTCCATAAATATGAAGTAAAGCAATATATAACTATTGTATTAGGCCCACTTATATCAAATGACCAATTCAGCAATTGATATTTGCTAAAACTTAAGAAGAAACAGAATACTAGATTCTGATTCTTTCCTCATATTCAGTTATTTAAGGACTTTCTTCAAACCCATTTTTACTACTATTATGTAACTTTATAATGTATTGCATGCTGTTTATCATAACTGCTCTATTCAGAATGATGTGTGTGCCATAGTCTATATTTTAGCAGAGACGGAGGTGCTTGAATTACCCCTCTTGGTAAAAGGAGTTTAAATGTGCATAAATAGCTGACAGTAGCTGAAACCCAAAATACTTAAAGAGCCATAGCACCTAATTTAATAGCTAGGAAACTGAGAGCAAAAGCTTACACCACAAAGAGCAATTTAGCAACCTTAAGTGGAACTTTGACACAGGAATATTTTATCGTCAGGATTATGCTCTTGACACAAACACGACTTTATTAAAAAAAAAAAAACATCACTTCTAGTAAAAAGGAAAATGGGAACAAAGCCAATAGCCACATGAAGCAGTAAGATTTGTCAACACAGGTCACTCAAGTAATCAAATAAAAGTATAGAGGAAGACATTTAACTGGAAAGAACTGTGCAATACAGAGGCATTGTTAACAAGATTTATCATTTTATCAAAAGTTCAACTATTTGGCTTGGAGTCCTTTATGTTCATCTCTAATATACTGTCAGGTTGCAGGTTGGCAAATAAACAGAGATTAGCTATTAATACACAAGGACCAATAGCCCCATGTGTCTGATTTGTTTTGTGCAGCACAAAGAGGAATATAAATCAAGAAGGAACTTAGTACCAGTATTAGCAGGAAAAGTTAGCAGGGGGAGAGGGACTGACAAATGTGATGCAGTACAACCTATGGTCATCTCAGATATTGTCAGCAGAACATGTGACTTATTTTTGTTTTCCTAAACTTAGTGGACTAGTCACAGAGGCTTAGACAGTTTCTACCTCTAGTCGATAATCGTTACATTTACAGGGCATTTATCAGGGCATCAGGTATTAAAGTGCACTTGCATGTCTTAATGTTGTAGTAATGTAATTAGTTTGAAAGACATGGGCATTTTTTGGAGCCTCACCCATACTAGGGACTACGAGGATGTCTCAGCCAATGTTGTTTCTACTTTGACCAGTCTTTAAAAAAAACTGTACCCCTTTTAAAGAGATGCTTATCGAAAATAGAGATATACACAACAGGAAGTATATTGGATACAAAATGTAATTTAATTAGACTAACAATCCCTACTGTTAAAGTAGAGCTGCTACTGATCCCATAGACATCCAGTAATGTAGTATTTTCAGGGTAATATACCATTTAGTATAAGTTCAAATTGCACCTAAAATAGTAGCAGTACATGTTAGTTCAACTCAGGGTAAGTGGATAAAAAGGGAAATCGCCCCCCAAACCAAACTCTCTTTAATTTAATTTAATTTAATAATGGTGTCATGCTATTGTAGCGGTATTGTCCGCAACATCCGCGGCTCCTCATGTAAATAATGTCGTTGCATAGTTATGTCTTTTTTTTGCTGATACAATGTGTTTTTGAACTGCTGAGCAGACTATTTTAAGACAACAGGGTCAGCCCATTAGCCAGTACTTCAGATTGATGTTGAATGTGAAAATTATCGGGCGAGACTTTGCAGGCTGTGTACAAGCCAAAGTCTGGCTGAAGGGAACTGTGTGCAGAGAAGTAGCAGTATTGAGACATTAGAGTATAATACTGAGTCTGCTGGAGCTCCTGTGGGCCTAATGCAGAAAAACATTTCAGTCAGGAGCTGAAACTTAATACGATTTATATATGCTTGCTTTCTTTTGTTCTTTCTTATAATCCAAGCCATCTTTTTGTTTAGCTGTTCATCCTGTGTTTAATTTGAATTTCATAACTTCCTGTGGAGAGGTAAATGCTCACCAAGGTTACATGTGTGAAAGAGTTTTTTTTTTTGATTTGTAGAGCAGAGTGCCCTGCCTCATAATTGTCTTCCTTATTGATTTTGGGGGCATGTGGGGTTGGAGTAACAGAAAAGCTGCTCTGTCTGAGTTAATATTTGTGTATGAGCATAGTCATCTGTATAGCCCCAAGTATATTTGATATTTGCAAGTGCACATCTGCGTCTTAATGTGTGTGTGTATGTGTGCTCCTGACTGAGTTGTCCTTCCGTGATGCTGTGCCATTTTACTTCAAAACCTGATTGGTCAACAGCTGTCTCTGCGGGCGGTATGATGTCTTTCACTCCAGGAGGGCTTTTAACGTGTGTTTGGCTGGTGTGTATGTGCATGTGTGCGTGGTATTTCGGTGTTTTTCCTTAATCACGAGTATGATGCTCCCAGGCGTGCTTTCTTTATTTCTCTCAGAGGCACATACAGTATATACAGCACACACACACACACACACACACACACACACACACACACACACACACACACACACACACACACACACACACACACACACATTCAGAGGCATATAAATCAGCACTAATTTGCAGTCTTTGAATAGACTAATCTACTAAGAACACAATAGGCTAATTAACATAGGATAAACCTCACTTGCCATTTGACCACCTGTACTTATACATCACTCACACACACACACACACACACACACACACACATGCATACATATAGAGAAAAACTAAACAGGAGGAGGCAGTGAACCAGTAAAATTACTTCTAATTCAGAGTCTGTGATGGAAATACTTTTAGTTTCCCCTCTTGGGCCACAACAAGGATTTAACAGCCTCTTTGACTGCTACAATATCCTACAGATTTACCTGCTGTTTCTTCTGCCATAAACTGGCTTTGGTTTTGTTCATTGGTGTTGCGTTGGTTGAGGAGGTGCAACACTGCGGGGGAGGTGGGCGCAGTGCTATCACAGCCTCCAATATGTCAAAAGTAATTAGGCTGATCGGAGAGTATACCCTATTATGCACGGACGGAGAGGTGTGCGCTGCGCGCTGTTAATTAGACTGATGAGTTGATGCACTCTAATAAGCCCAGTATAGACTTCTTCTCTTTTATGTAAACTGAGAATTCACAAGGCATGTTGATATGGTTTGGTTATGCTGTTTTTATACTTCTGGACAAGTGGTTTGTAATTGTACAAAGATATAAAGAGAATTGAAACAAGTCACAAGTCAACAAGTCAATTAATCGTTAATCGAAAGATAATTAGTTAATATATAAATAAATAGTTTTTTTGCCAAAAATGCCAAACATTTGCCGGTTCAAATGTAAGGATTTGATGCTTTTATTTGTCCAATATGCAAATGAAATGTCTTTGGAGGTTGCAAATAAGTTTACGCTCGTTACCTTGTGCTTAACGGAGCATTTTCACTATTTTTGCCATTTTCCGTGTCTGCGTTACATGTTTGAAACGTATGTTTTATGTGGTGCTGCTGTGATGGCCAGGACACTAGAAAACTTGGAGCATGTATCAATAATGTAAATGATCGTTAGTTGTAGCCCAGAAAAATGATCAGACAATTGGTCAGATTTTATATTTTTATTCATTTATATTTGTTCAATATAAAATAAAAGTTGAATGTATAAAAAAATACTGTAATACTGTATGCTAAAAGTGCATGAATATGCCTTTAACACCCTGTTTTTGAACCAGAAATATGGTGGTATGGCTGAGCAAGCTATTGCTCTATTCTTTAAGCAAAGCCCTATATCAAATCCCTTCTTGCAAGACTTTGCTGGAAGGTATAGCTTGGAAGACTACATGAGCTATTCCAACATCTCCTCTGTCAACATTGTGGATTTCTCTCTATATTACCATTTTTCTATTTAGCCTCATTTTTTTTTACCCAAACTTCAAAGACATCTGAACAGGCAAAATATGCATGGCAGAAATAAACTGGGTTTTTATTCTGCTCTGGGTCGGTGTTTGAAAATCTTTGTTGACAACATGCCACTAAATGCACTGAAGCTACAAATTAGATAGTGACAATTGTCACCGTTTGAATAAGCTTTGGTCCAAGATTTTGATAGTTGACTACATTTTCGCGTGACAAGGATTTCATTTTTCCAAACGACCTTCATTCCCAAGAGAGAACTGCAAAACTGGGTTCTGCTGTAATTAGGCTCGCTCGCTGGCAAAAAAAAAAAAGGAAGCACCCAAGGTAGAGGTGGGAGATAAAAGACAGGGAGGTAGAGTGAAGGAGAGGATGAAGGTGGGGAGGATGTGAGGAGAAGGGGGTGGGGGGCGAGATAATGAGAGGCAGGGTGACAGAATGAAAGAGTGCAAGAGGAGAAGAGCATGTCAAGAATCAAGGGGTGTTGTTTGCCGGCGGCTGCCTGGTGGTGTGATGTCGTTGAATCTTTTCACCTTGATTATTACAAAGGGCTCTGTCAGGGTCTGTGTAGTCTATATCCTTCACTTTCCACTTCCGGGATTGCTCCGGTGCCGCAGGAAATTCCGCCGGATGCATGCATTTTCGCTGATGTTCGTTTCCTTCCGTTTTCTTTGTGTTGGAATTATAAACTCCGGTCGATTTATGTCGACTATGGTTAAACTGCTCCTCAGATCTCTGCAGGGTAAATCCAGGCAGCTAGCTAGACTATCTGTCCAGTCTGAGTTTTCTCTCGCATGGCTATTTTGCAGCGGCTCCGTGCGGCGCCCAGCGCCGCCCAAGACGATTGTGATTGGTTAAAAGAAATGCCGGTTACACTTTACTTGAAGGTATCTACATAAGAGTGACATGACACTGTCATGATCGTGTCATAAACATTATAAACAAGTCATTAACGTTGATGACATAAGTTAGGGTTAGGGTTAGAGTTAGGGTTAGAGTTCATGTGTCATGACAGTGTCATGTCACTCTTATGTTATGTTATTACGCTTCAAGTAAAGTGTTACCGAAATGCCAATAAACCAGAGCACGTTTTTCTCCCATCCCAGAATGTTGTGTGGAGTAGCCAGACCCTCCTCCGCTCTGCAGCGTGTGGATGGTCTGGCAAAGGGAGACTAGGGTCTGTGTTGTCAGCATGCCACCCTACTTATGTCGGCTTGAGCTTCTTAGCTTGTCTGCTTACTTTAGATTTTGCATAGAGCAGTTTAGTTCACCTACACAAGTAACGTAGGAGAGCTAAAAAAACTAAATGTTTAAAAAAAACAACCTGAAACAAGGGCACATTTAGTGTTTTAGCCTTCTGTGTGGTTCAAGCACAATTTTGGTTTTGGTCTCTATAGCTAATTTCCCCTTTCATGACAACTGTTCAGCGGGTGAATATTTGTATAACTCATCTGTTTAAATTATATTCAGGCTTAAAGTTCTGCATAATGAAGGGCCTTCCCCTGTAAGTGACAGGTGGGCTGCAGTCACAGTAAGCAAGCATAGGCTTTATTCAACCCGCCTATTTGCCTAGAAACCTATTGGTGGCATCATGGATACTACGTCCATATTATAAAGAGTCTATGGATATGTCATTATTAATTTAGTGTATACTTAGAGTAACCAGAGGCCTGCTCATTTGTTTAGGTTTATTTGTGGCTATTATCTCCTTGATGAAAGGGGGGGGAGGGAGGAGAAGCATTACAGAAAACAGTGTAATGTGGGGTTTTATGAATATGAATGACATGCATCACTATGCACTGCAGTAGTAAAGTTGGTGTCTGAGCTGACTATTAATTAAACTCATACCTGTCCTCTTCCTGCAGCTCCCTCGCTTCACTTCTCCCTCTGTCTCTCTTTTTGTCTGACAGAGACAGTGATGGATACAAGGACAGCGACAGCTGAGCTCGGCTGGATATCGTTCCCTGCCAACGGAGTAAGAACAATGTGCAAAGGTGTACTGTGCGTGTGTGTGTGTGTGTGTGTGTAGGTGTATACATGTGTGTACCCTTGGGGAAAGCAGTTTGAGTACACTTTACAGTGCTCCATTAAGAAGTCTGTCAAAATCTTAATTGCAGTTGCAAGGTGACACCAATTAACCGCTATTGATGCAGAATAGAATGGATTCCAATAGACCAGGGAGGTGTAGCTCACACGTGTCCACAAGAGACACATTAATAGAACAGAATAAAATAAAATATAGCTGAAAAAAAAAATACAATAGAATAGGGTCTTCCACCCACTTTATTGAACTCCTTGGTCTTTCTAAATGCTGGCTTGGCTACTAGCCGGTTACAATAGGTGTGTGTGTATGTGTTTGAGGTGATCGGCTCTAATTGTGATGAATGGTTGTCTCTCTTCAGAAAAGAACAAGGTAGAGGAAAGGAAAAAAAGTGAATGAGGTAGGGGATTGGGGAGGTAGGAAAAGAGAGAGACAAAATGGGAGGGAGGGAAAGAGAAAGTTTAATTTGTGTCAGGTCTTGGTAAACCCATTAATCATTTTGGCCTCTCCTCTCCCCTCTTCCCCTACTTCCTCCCCTCTCATTCATTACCCCCTGCCCCTTCCTTAAACACACACACACACACACACACACACACACACACACACACACACACACACACACACACACACACACACACACACACATTCCCCAGTGGGAGGAGGTGAGCGGTTATGATGAAAACCTCAACACCATCAGGACCTACCAGGTGTGCAACGTGTTTGATCCCAGCCAGAACAACTGGCTCCTCACGACTTATATCGACCGGCGGGCTGCGCAACGCATCTATGTGGAGATTCGCTTCACTGTACGCGACTGCGCCTCCATCCCCAGCGTCCTGGGCTCCTGCAAAGAGACGTTCAACCTGTACTACCTGGAGACCGAAAGGACGTTGTCACAGAGCATCAAAGGGGTGGAGTACTGGGCCAATGCTCCTTTTCTTAAGGTAATGAGTCCAGAAAAGAGGCAAAGTGTTAAGAGCTGCTGGTTCTGAAAGTATTGCCGCACTATAAATTAGCACTTCAAAGTAAAATATGGATGATAATCTCAACACAAAGACATCAATTTGTTTGGAGTTACCTTATGGCTATTGGATCAGCTGGGATCAGCAGGAGTCTGGGAATCTGACACCTGTGCAAATTCAGTACATTGGATTGGATTATCAGATTAGATTATCTGAAAAATGCTTTGTCACAAAGCTGATAGCGAGGATTTGTTTTTCTTGTTGTTGTCAAGTTGTCATTTCGGAAATTAATTATTTTCATAGGATAGGGACAATCTGCAATCCAGAAGAAAACACTGAAATGATCCAAAATTTATTGGATCACAAATGAGTTTATTGAACAGTCTACGATTTTTAAACTTCCTTCAGCTATTAGAACTGAATGCTTACTGATTGGATGTGTTTTCCCAGTGCTCTTTGGGATTCATAGTTGACTTCTCTCCTAAAAATGTAATGTACACAGTCTAATATGTTTGTAGTTTTTTCAATTAACCACATTTAATTACATTTGAGTGTAGTTTCACACTGTTTGTGTTGATGAATCAGAGTGTTAGAAACCAACCAAGTGTTGGACGTCTCCTAGCAGCCTCAAGTGGTGGCATCATCGAGGTTCATTGGGAAAATACCAAATTATGACTAAATTCTAAACATAACAAAATGATATGGTATATGATCACAAGTGCATTTCTCCAGTAATATACAGCAGATTCAAACATCACTTAGTGAATCTAAAATAAGAACCAAAGAACAGGGACAGAGAACCCTAGAAGAAGTTTGTTTATTTTCTTTTTCTTTCTTGCTTTCTTTTGCTCTTTCTATTCTTTCCTCTGTCTGTACGTCACTGTAAGGTGGACACCATCGCAGCAGATGAGAGTTTCTCCCAGGTGGATTTTGGTGGAAGGCTAATGAAGGTGAATACAGAAGTTCGGAGTTTCGGGCCGTTGTCCAAAGGCAGAGGCTTCCACTTGGCCTTCCAGGATTTGGGCGCTTGCATGTCTCTTCTGGCTGTCAGAGTATTCTATAAGAAATGCCCCAGCGTGGTGCAAAACTTTGCCTTTTTCCCAGAGGTATGGACCAGAACCAATTGAAAACAGTGGTGCTCCTTCTATCAGACTTTGGTGCAGCTGTTGTCCAAGATGTATACAGACATTTAAGTAGACATTTTTTTTATGATTTTCTGTGCAGACGCTGACTGGAGCAGAGTCCACCTCATTAGTCATCGCTAGAGGAAGTTGTATCCCCAACGCTGAGGAAGTAGACGTGCCCATAAAGCTCTACTGTAACGGAGATGGAGAGTGGATGGTACCCATCGGCAGCTGCAGCTGCAAAGCGGGTTATGAACCAGACAATGGCAACGTGTGTCGAGGTAAATCTGTGCATTAATGAGGCTGTGCTAGTTCTGTGCTAAAAAAAGAAAAAGAAAAATGAAAACGGCTGCAAATACTAAACTGCATCATAGCACATCAGAGATGATTCCATGTATGCTGAATTCCTTCTCTCTTTTAAAACCTGTTCTGATGACCTTGCTACAGCAAACACTGTTGCATGCTGCACATACATTTCATATTGTTGTGTAGCAAAAGCTAACGAGCCGGTATGGCAGCAAATCAATATCCAGCAAACATGCATGGTGCTAATAATCGACCATACCAAACATGCTATTACAGCAGGCAATGTCTCACAAAGCATCAGCAACAGAATCAAACAAAAAGTTTCAACCTTGATTTTTATATAAAATGTGTGCTTGTTACAAATAAGGTATGGAAATTATCTTTTGAACAAATGTGTGCATAGCATAGCAAAAAAATAAAATAAAGCTGAACTGTATGCTGAGTCAATTCTGTAGAAAATGCTAATGTTTTATTGTGTGCAGGAGAGTTTGTGTGTCATTTCTGGCAGTGCTAGCTAAATAATCACATGCATTTATACATTTTTGGATTTATTTTTCCCAAAGGTTGCAGCCCACGGTGTTCCATATGTTAATATTAGTAGAAGCAGACTTGGGTGAACATGGCACAGAAATAGCTACTCTATCTCTTTTAGCTTCTTTTTATATCTGGCCTCCTTCCCCATTTCCTCTCTGAAGTAGTACCCATCATTTCATATTCTGCCTGGAGAGTCTCATCTATTTTGTGTGTGTGTATGTGTGCGAGAGAGTGTGTGTGGGGGTGTGTGAGCATGAGTGTGTGATGTATGTACATACGGTGAAATGATAAGTGAGGCAGCTTCATCCCATGTTAATTAGTTTAGCATGTTCCAGCCAGATTAGTCTCCTGCAAATTAGTCCTGGACTGCCAGAGAGTGTCGAAGAGATAGAGGGGCATCTGGAATGAAGGAAGGAAGGAAGGAAGGAAGGAAGGAAGGAAGGAAGGAAGGAAGGAAGGAAGGAAGGAAGGAAGGAAGGAGGGAAGGAAGGAAGGAAGGAGAAGAGCCCTCCGAGAGATGGACTGGTAAGAAAATTAAAAAAAAGGACAGACCAAGGACAGAAAGGTAAAAAACTTTTAGAGATAAAAGAGATAGAGAACACATAAGGGACTGATGAATCGTATTCTATCTGTCTCCAGTGAAATACATTAAGTGTTAGCTTTGCCTTTGGTGTCATTGTCTCTTTTGCACAGAAATAATTTTTTTCATAATTGAGTGGGTAGAAGGTAAGCCAAACACAATTCATGGGAGACAGTGATTAAGGCTGACAATATTACTGTGAGTTTAGACTCGCTTTGCCAGACCTTCCTCCACGGAGGAGGGTCTGGCTAGTCCACACAGCATTCCCGGGATGGAAGAAAAACCTGCTCAGGTTTATTGGCATTTCTTTAAACCAATCACAATCATCATGGGCGGTGCTAAGCACCGGGAAAAGCCGCGGGAAGGAATGTTTTTTGGTGGAACATGTACGTTTAAAGGTTGTTTTAGTTGTGCAACAGAAAACGCAGCTTGGACAGATAGTCTAGCTAGCTGTCTGGATTTACCCTGCAGAGATCTGAGGAGCAGTTAACCATAGTCCTCATAAATCCAACGGATTTAAAATTTCCAACACAAAACAAAACGAAAGGTAATGGACTTCGAGCTGAAAAGAGTGAAATCTGGCGGAATTTCCGACGGCAACAAAGTCATCTTGGAAGTGGAACGTCGTGGATCTAGACTACAGTGATGTTGATCGCATTTCAGAAGGAATTAGGATGCAATTTGGAATTATTAAGGCCTTTGCTGTCAATCTCTAAAGAAAATATTGAGCTTGTAATTGTTGCCCTTGAAAAACAAAACTAGAAAGTAGATATGGCAAAACATTTTATCCCAATAATTTTATATATCATTATAGTTTTCATATCAGTTAATATATTAATATATATATTTTTGACAAAATAAACAAGTTTTAGAGAGATTTAAGTTTCCTTAAGCTTGACATTCCCTAGTAGGAGATTAACAACCTACAAAAGAAAATCAACACTTGTATAAGCAATGAACAGAATATCGATTTAAATACATAAATAAAAATCATCCCTCATTTTTTCATGGCTCCTATCAACACCATCTCTTTTGCCATTAAAAAATAACAGCATCTGTGATGTATTAATGGGGTAAACACATAGTGATGTTATAATTAGTTACTACTCATTCTTGGAGGTGTGTCTAATTACTGGTGAGACTTGTAGATGGTAGATTAACTTAGTTTGTGGTATTTGACAGAGGTTTCCCTCTTGTGTATATACTCTAACAGTATATATCATCATTTTCCATCGTGATCAGTGTTTATATTGTTCATATTGCCCAGCCCTACTAAAAAGTCTGACTGGATGTAAAGACAGACTCAGTCAACATGACTTGACACTTTCTGTGATGGCATGTCTACGTACACCTGCCTTGTGTGCTCTCTTCAAGAGTTTTGTGCTTAAACAGTAATTTAAGATGACGTGGGACAGAGTCTGTCCACTGAGCTGGCATCTTTTTGGTGTGCTCTTCTGCCAATCAGCTGATAACAACTTGTCAGGAAACTGGACTCACTATTAGAACAGATGGTTGTGTCACGGTTTCAGCAGGAGGACCCAAATGCAAGACTCTTTCAGGCAGATGTGCAGAGCTAACACACTTTATTTTGACTCTACAACTTACAAACTCACAACTACAAACGAACAGGACTCACAGGAACAAACAGAGAGAGATGAACCGACAAGAGACAAAGGAACAGAGGGGTGTAGAAAAACACAGACCAATGAACAGAAAGACAGAGGATTGGACAAGACAGTAACAAGCAACAGGTGAGAGCAGAAACGGAGGGAAACTAACAAGACAGGAAGTGCAGACCAAATAAGGGGATGGGCGGAGACAAAGACACATGACAGACAGGTAACCACAGAACACATGGAACACAGTAACAAGCACAAATCACAACACAATACACAAAATGACCACAAGAGTGGCACAAAGGCAGTCAGTCACAGCTGGATCCTGACAGGTTGCCGTGTGTGTGTGTGTGTGTGTGTGTGTGTGTGTGTGTGTGTGTGTGTGTGTGTGTGTGTGTGTGTGTGTGCGCGCGCACAGACATGGTGTCTATTTTGCACCAAACCAGCATATTGTGCAAACCATCCAGCAAAACTGGCTTAACATCAAAGTACAGTGTGTGTGTGTTTGTGTGTGTGTGTGTGTGTGTGTGTGTAAGGTAAACATATTCAAATTGACCCTCACTTCAAATGCAGCACTACAAATGTCAGCACCACCATTGAATACACAAAAACTACCCCTGCTGTGGACCCCGACAACGCTCTAAGAGATTTTAAAACCTGCAGCCTTTTACCACACATGCACACACACACACACACACACACACACACACACACACACACACACACACACAGAAGAGAACACAACTCTTTAGTCTTCAGTGAGCCTGTAAGCCAACTTTATACAATTGTCATCCACATGGTCGCTGTGTGACTCAAAACAGCTGACTAAAGGAACAGAGGGAATATATTTGTGTCCCTTTCTAACTCTTTCTTTCGTTCTCTGTAACTCTCTGCTTTCCCTTTTTCTATCCTGTCATTTCCATAGTTTTTGTGTTTTTGTGTTGCCATGCGTTCTTAGATTTGTTCCATTTGCATGATGGGTTTTCTGCCTCACTTCATCCTCTTCTCGACAAAATTAGATACATAAGAGTATGAGAATTACAGCAAATACATCTATACTACTTACTTCTGTACCATTACATTACTGTATATTTAAAATCTGACATTTCAATAACAAACACTCAACTAGAACTCCAACAATGTTTCTTTCTGAAAAGTTGAATTTTAACAATGGTACACTATTTATAAACTCAGTGACACCAAACAAATGTTAATCGATCAAAGTGACAATTAGCTTACATTTATTATTTGCTTTGTATCATATTGGATGCAGATGACGATGTTTAATCAGATTTTAATAAAGTCCCACTGTTGTCACGTCAACATTTTGGTCTATTCCTCCTTATGAACATATAACTGACAGTACACATGTACACACAAACATTCACATGTGGTGTTTCACATGTAGTTTAAAATCCTTAGCTGGAGAGAGAGCGAGAGAGAGAGAGAGAGAGAGAGAGAGAGAGAGAGAGAGAGAGAGAGAGAGAGAGAGAGATAACTACAGAGAGGTATCTAGAGATAACTAATAGAGAGGGAGCAAGACTTGTTGCCATGGTGACACACCCCATGTGTACGAGCAAGGTGAATAAATGACCTTGACAAGCCAGATGTCTATCTGCCTATTCAAGAACCCCACACGCACGCACACACACACACACACACACACACACACACTCACACACACAGGTACACGCATTTGACTCTCCTGAAGAGACAACTTCAAAGAAAGGTAGAAACTAACAGAAAGGGAAAGTGACATCGACAGACACAGTGACAAAGAAAAAAGAGAGGGTGTCCGACAAGGAGGGAGATTGACGGAAAAGTTGGCATTTGAATGAAATAATTATGAAGTAATTATGAAATAATAATTACTATTACATTTCAACTAGTAGTCCTACGTATACTTTGCAACAGGTTTAAAGGGCACGGGACTCTGAGGAGAGCAGCATTGGTCAGTTCATTCAGTTGGATGTAGTTGTAGTACAGTTGAAAACCACCAGAGCCTCTAATACAGTCTCATAGCTATTTACTTTGCTATTTTTCCAAGTGTTTGGGGGCATTTGTATGCCTTTATTACAGACAATCAGAGAACATCATTTCTATATATCTGTCTGAACCCTGTTTGGGTAGCCATCCTCTAATGTGTAAGCAAACAGTTGCTTTTACCGAACAACTATCATTCATTTGGAGTCGTGTTTCTGGCGCATCTAAGTCCAATATTCACTCTCATTTAGCTCTGTATGTGGTTTCGACCAACTCCTGAGGGAAATATCTGACTCTTTAGCTGATAAATGCTCAACTATGTTCACCAGCTAGTCTCTAACTGTGTCTGTCTGCTGTTTGGTGCTGTGCAGGTAGTGTACAGTAGTGTAAGTTGGTTTTTAGAGCTTCTTTGCTGAGAACAGCTGCCTGCTGCAGCCAAAAAAATTACGCTATGAGAGCGGTGAGATTGAACCACAATAGTAAAATTCAAGGCGGACAGCTAAACAATTAGCTGCAACTCATCAAGTATAAAATTGGTATTCTCAGAGAAACGGGGACTCACAGCCTCCCCCACACCACGCAGTAAGGAGAGGGCACTTAGACCTAAAAAGTGTGTAGTTCACTGATGTTACATAATTGTAAAAGTTGTGTAACGGTTACTCTATGCTACGATTTTGGGGTCAGCGATGTATAAAGTATTTGACAGTTAATACACGCTTGATCAAGTCCTGCAATATGATATGAAGTGTACTTCATATCTGAGAAGTGAGTAGTTTCTTCAAGCTCTGTGGCTCATGCACAATGCAATATGCAGTAAAACATGGGAGCAGAGAACAGCATCCTCCATTGTAGAACAAAAGCAACAGCGAAACCAAGAAATAAAAGTATAACATTTGAGAGTGAACACAATAGAGCAGTACTGCAGACAAGGGTTCAAAATGAACTTTTCCGTCCACCAGCCAAATAGCAAGTGAATGTTTGAATTTTACCAGCCACTCAATAGATTACCAGTGTGTTTTTGGCTGGTGAGTGAAGCAAATCTACCAGCCATTTGCATATTTTAGCAGCATTTGGCTGGTGGCTGGTGCTCATTTTGAACCCTGACTGCAGAAATAGTGATATTAAGAGGGAAGAATAAAAAACATCAGTTTCATTGTTCTCCTTGTTCTCTCCTCCATTACTCTGTCTTTGTTTTTCTTCAGTTTTGAACTAAATCTGCCTTTAACGTTTGATTAAGTGACACTCTGAGGCTCTTAACTCGCTGGCACTTTGTCTCATTTACTTCTTTCACTCAATTCATGTTATTTTTCGGACTCGTAGTTTGTAAGGACTCTGTAAAAGTCTGTTTTTGCAATCCTCTGCCTTCCACCATAAATCTGTGTTTGCACTTACAGCATCTAAAGCATCTTTGAAATAAAGTGAACATTCATTACAGCAGAGGCAGGAAAAACAAAGTGCTTTAAACTAATCAAACCTGTAGAAAAAGGAACAAAAAAAATTGGTTTTTTCCTTAGCCTTTTGGCAGAGCTTTTATTTTCATGCTAATTTCTCATTTTACACCTCTCTGTTTACCTGTTTGGCTTTTTATTTTAGCTGTAGTCCTAATTCAGAATGTGTTTGCCCTCACCAAAAAGGCAAATCCTGTGTAAATTAAAGGCATGTGTCCTCTTTGATACAAAGTACTCTGTTTTAACATGTGATATATTTAACTTCAGATGTATAACCATGTAATGTTGTAATGTAATTTAATTAATTTTGTGATTCAAAACGTTTCACCTTTAGCTTTAAACTAGATGTAATACTTTGTTTTGTACTTGCTGTAAGTCACACAGTCAGTAGTAGTAGTGCTGCTGTGGTATGATGGCAGCGTTTCTGCACAAATTGGAGTTTTGAAGAGTTTAATTGCTAACCTACTTGCAAATGTTTAATGGCTAACCTCAGCTACTGTACTATCAAAATGCCTCAAACAAGACATGTAATATACTCTAGCCTGAATGAACATAAACTCTTCCTACACCTGAACAGCTGCCAAACTGTCCTTGGGTTTTATTTGAGATTTAAACCTACTAAACGAAGCAGCTGCTCTGAAAGCTTTTTCAGATTTCACCCGATGCCCTGCTTTGTTAAATATTTGTAAACTCTGCTACCATTTTTGGCAAGGACTTTGAAATTGTGATTTTAAGAGACACGCCTTGTTAAATAAATATTCCCACCGAACTCAAACTGATCAGAAGCACTATTTCTAACATAATGTGCTTATTTTGTTCAAAGAGCCAGTACAATATGATTTGTACATTTAAATGAGACAATAGCAGCCATGATTCTAGTCTTTAGCATTATATTCAGTTAAAGGTCTAGCTTTATTGGTATTCATTATTTAAGCCAAAAATTTAAAAATGCAACAATTGTTTTGGCAGACCAGCTGGGAGAAAGGGGATGATGCATACATCTTTGGCATCTCAGAAACTTATTGTTTTTGGATAGAAACTCTACAGAGAATAGGGTCAATGGGCAGTTCTAAGGAACTCCAGTAATGGTGATAAGTGAGATCCTTTTAATTAATTGTTTTTGAAACTGTGTGAAGGTTTCCTGAAACTTCCCCCTAAATGAACAGATGAGCAATGCACAACACAGAGTTATAACTTGCTACTGTAGTGTTGGAAGTTGGAAGGTCATTTTGTAACAGGTGTTATATGGACATGATCCAGTGGAGATAACTACAAAGGCTCAGAGATGTGTAAATGCTTTAAAAATAGGTGCTGTTCTTCCTCAAATTTAAAGCTTTAGTGTGTAACATTTTGATATTAATGAACGTACGTTCCTCAATATGGCTATGCTCAGAAGAGTGTGTCGTCCGGTGACTTTCCCGCGCAGAAGCTCGAGTGAAGATAATTACCTCTTCTGAAGAATCCATCGTGTTTTTTTAATCCTCTGTGTCCTCCTTGGCTACTAGCAACTGTTTGAGGGAGGGGTGGGTGCACGATCACGTAAGGCTTGTATCATGTGGACGCGCCGACAGTTTTGTTGTCATTATGTATAAGTCCTTAAGGGGAGACAGAAACTACACACTATAGCGTTAAGGCTGCAGAGGGACAAGTAACAACACCTGCTGTGGCATTCACATTTAATGAACTGAAAGGGAGGACCTTCAAACAGGCTACTAAACAATGTAGATGAGAAACAGGTATCCCCTTAATCTCACTGCAGAAGTGACACCCTGAATCTGACCTCCAGTTTCAGCCTTGTCTTATCCCAAGCAGACTGCATTGCAAATGATCCAAACCGGTGTATACAAGCTGAATAACAAGCATGTGCTGTATGCTCAGAACAAGCTGTTCCTGGATGAATCATCATCTTTAAGAATTCATGTATGTGTTTCATGTCACAAAAAATAATTGAGTTAATATGTATGGACAGAAACAACTCTGGCCCAGTTAAAGGAACCAGAGAAATGAAACCATATTCTACACCACACATAATCAGTGTGATGCTCAGTTTGTGGTAGTACACAAAATAGTTTTGTGTATCTTGCCTGAACAAGATAATGTGCTGCAATCCTCAGAAAGCACCCTTCTGTGCTCTGTCAACCTTAAACTACCAGTAATAACTCCACTGGTATAGCGTCTTTCTAAAATGCCAATGCCAAATGTCTTGCAATCAATACAAACAAAAGGCGCACAATCATAGCCTATTTGTGGTGTTTCGTTCATGTTCAGGAGGCTGAGTTGTGCATTTTTTTATGTGTTCTCTCTCTCTCTCTCTCTCTCTCTCTCTCTCTCTCTCTCTCTCTCTCTCTCTCTCCAGCTTGCCCTCAGGGGACCTTTAAGTCGTTCCAGGGGGCCGGATTATGTAAGCAATGTCCGCTCAACAGTCGCTCCACCATCGAGGCCGCTACCATCTGCGGTTGTCGCAACGGCTATTACCGTGGAGACATGGACAAACCAGAGGACATGTGCACCAGTGAGTCGGTCTCTCTCTGTCAAACAAGCACACACGCAAACAAAAATACACACTCTATAAACATCTCAGTTATGTAGCTGACTATGGTAATGCTTCAGGGGCACCGAGACCGTCTTGTGAAGGCAGACTTTTGGACTGAAGTTACCAATGGCTGCATATTACAGCATGTCCGTGGTAGGCATTGGCACTGACAGTCCAATATCTCATCATTGAATTAAAGGCCAATATCTGCTTTAATTTACCATTACAGCCCTAATTTCATGCACCTCATTCAGAGCGAGTGTGAGGCAATGTTCCCGTCCTTGTTTGGGGATTTGGGGAGCTATAAGTAATAACACTGCCACACTCCTCAGGCTTTTCATTGAAGTGAATATGTGTTTAGTGTGTCGAAGAGGCTATATTGCTATGCAAGATGAGGCACAGAGTTTGAAAAATGCTGCCTCTGTGTTCCACAGAGAGATGGTATAAGTAGGTTGAGACATGAATCATTTTGGACTGTCTCTGTAGCTAGTCTAAAACTGTGAAACTGTGTGTGTGTGTGTGTGTGTCTGTGTGTGTGTGTGTGTGTGTGTGTGTGTGTGTGTGTGTGTGTGTGAGTTTGTGCACGTCCTGGTGACCTGGATACAACTTCATGTTTTCTTTAAGGCTAGAAAAGCTCTGATTCATTTAATGGATCATTATTTTTTTTGTTTTACATTCATGAATGAATTTGCAACATTCCAGCCCAGATTACCAGACCCTCTCCCCTATGTCAGCACTGGAGGATGGTCTGGCTGCACCTATTTTCATTCTGGAATTGGGGGAAAAAAATGCTCTGGCTTGTTATTTTTATTTAAACCAATCACAATTGTCTTGGGTCCCGCTAAATCCCAGATGCAGTGAGGATGCCCTTGCAAAATAGATAGCGGAGATAGCGCAAAGGTAGGCAAATTTCTTCTGAAATAGGCAGCCAATGGCAGACATATTCCAACAGTCCACATCTGGTGAGTCAGACTACATGAAAGGTAACCCAAAAACTATGGAAATTTCTCTCAGTGTAATATATGCATCATGGCTGTGAATATTGGCCAGGCCCTAGATAATATAAGATATACTGTATTGTCTTGGGCTCCAAGTTGCTGCATCACACAACACACTTGCCAACAATGTCAAAATGCACATATACACGCATGTCATACACGCATACAACATAGATCCCATTTTTTGACAATTTCCGGTCATTAGATAGAATTACTAGTAGCTAATCTTTTGATTTCATGCTTAAATGACTTACTGTATCTACTATCTATCGACTTGGTTTGCTTTGTGCTCACCCACCAAACAAACCGCACCAGAAGCACATCGACTTTTCAGGAAGTCTTGGTCCAGTTTCCCAGGAGTTCGAATGATAGCTTCCTCTCCAGTCTATATAAACCGAACCAAAAGGTAAAATGCACCAGAGGTAGTTGTGAAAATAGCCTTAGAGGCATAGTCAGTGTTGTTGTAAAATAGTGACATAGTGATCCATGAAAACATCCATAGAGGCAACAAATGAAGTGATTTGTCACCCACAGATTTCTTAAACTAAAACCTAATATTATTATTATTATATATTGTTGGGGCTACATGCTGCAATATTTGCAATTCCTTTACTGTTATTGCAGTCAAACTCTGTCGCTACTGATCATCTATTGCAGTATATTACAGATGGAACATAAAAAAGGAATTTGCCTCAGTGGTGAACACTTGGGAACAATTCTAGGATTAACCTATTCTGTCAACAGAGGAAGCACATGAAAAACCTCACCTCAAACAAGCGGTAGCACACTCTCAAATTGATGCTGACAGAAGAAGAAAAATCAACTTTCCCAGTGAAAGGGTGTCAGGTGTCAACCTACTCATCCTACACAGCTTTGTGAATTACCTTGGTACTTTCAATTCAAGGGCAAAAACAAATTGAGTCACAAGTGGGTTTTTTTTTTAAACACAACAGCAATGAAAAAAAAGAGTGACAACTCTGAAAAACTGTGGGATAGAACTTCAATATAGGAAGAAGCTTCAGTTTATTTTTATTTGTTATAAACTCAATCCAATATAAAATCAGATCAGAGAAATAGAAGAGTGAGAGAGCAGTGTGTGGATAGTTGTCTGACATTTAATCATTCCCTCAACTTGCCTCATGGGCTGCAAAGGTGTGTGTGTGTGTGTGTGTGTGTGTGTGTGTGTGTGTGCGCGTTTTTTTCGAAGGGTATTTTTGTGTATAGATCAGATTGATACTGTGAAAGCCACTTACAACATAGTGATGAAACTCAGAGGGGATTGGAGACTGCAGTACAGATAAGTCTTTGAAGTGAAGCTATTACTCTTGTTGCAGCAGTAAAAATGGTCAATTTAAAGCTGCGGAGTGCGGAACTTACATACAAATGTATGTCTGTTACATTCAAGCCCTTGCCAAACGAGTTCACACAATGCTGATTAAGCCTATCGCCGCTAGGGAAAGCTCTCTGTATTTTACAGAGTTGTGGTGTCGGTTTCCCGCACTGGCACAACGGAAGTTATGCGTTTTACGTCGACAAGCCAGAGCTAAAAGGGGCAGGAAGGGGGGGAGACCATAGCGACTAGGCGGCTGGGAGTTTGGCGGAAGCTGTGGCGGCTACCACTGTATACAACATCACAGGAGTTTATATATAGAAGACAAAACTGTAGCTAGCACTACTTATTTTGTAGCGTCGAAAGAGACATGTAGCTTTTGCTCTGAAGTAAAGTCAATGAGTAGCTATTAGGCGCGATGTGCAACACATTAACACATTACTTTAACTTACTGTAATTGAAGCTTAATTTTCATTCCGCTTACCTGTTGGTTATAAATCACTAAGTAAATAGCCGTAACAACCTTCTACAAACACTGTTTTGCTGGAATACACTTTTCTGTGGCGGACAATAGTCTACATTTTTGGCATAGATAATTACCTAATCTAACGACTCCATAACTCAGCCTTTTCTTTCCCTCTGCCCTTATTTGCTCAGATAGACTTGAAGAGAGTGTTCCCGAGAAAAAAATGCAGTGAGCTCACCTGCAGGCATACATCATAAGCACGCATTGACAGTCTGTGTAATTACTCTCACTGCCGCACAAGGTTTAAAATGACCCCTTTTCTTACATTTGTGAATTTTAATGTGCATTTGCTGTGGACTTTGTGGTTGTCTGACAGTGTCAAATAATTATGTTAAGTATAAATACATTTATAAAATAAGTATTTATGCTATTCAGATTAAAATTAAAATTTTGTGAATATCTGTGTCAATTATTGTGAGAGTATATTTATGAATGCTTCTCAGATTCTCTCTCAATGGGAATATTTCTAAGATTGTGCTTCTTTAGATTTTCAACCTGTCACTGATTGTTAGCACTTTGATTCTGCAGCCAGGCTGTAATACACACATACTGTATGCATATTCCACAGGGCCATCTCAGACATTTCTTAGGACTCTGATGATTAAACATATGTCGAGGTTGAATATCCATTTCATTTCATGTTCCGACATGTAGTACGAGTGTGTCTGTGTGTGTCGCGGGTCTGTGATGTGTGAACAGTCAAGGAGAAGTGAACATGCTAGGTTTAACCTTGTGAAAACTCTGGGTGTGCTTTTAGGACTCAATAGAACACACTAAAAGCCAGAGTTTTTCCCCGGATCAAAGAGATGAGCTGACAGAAAAGAGAGAGAACCAGCAAGAGAGAGAAGCTGGCCGACCAAAGAGTGACAGGAAAAAATATTCTCTGGCTGGCAGTGAGCCGTTAGCTCACCTTCTGGCTGTTAGAGACAGAGTTGGCTGAATTCCCCACATCTGTACCAGCAATACTGGTCGGAAACTGCAAATGGAAGTTCAATTTCAATTCGATTCTATTTGTAGTTTCAAATCATAACAGAAGTTATCTCAGGACACTTTACAGATAGAGTAGGTTCAGGCCACGCTACAATTTACAGAGACCCAACAATTCTCCCAAGAGAAAAAACTTTTTACAGGCAGAAACCTTGAACAGAGCCTGGCTCTAGGTGGGCGGTCATCTGCCTCGTTCAGTTAGGCGATGATGTCCTCATATTCACAGGTCAGTGTGCAGAAAAGTGTCCAGTTCTTTCTTGACCAGAGAACTCACTCTAAGTTAAGATGTGATTCGTCTCTTTTTCTGTGCCCGTACTTTAATGTAGATTATAATCCTGGCAAACAGGGTGAAGCAAAGATTCTTCTAATTCACAAACTGTAGTATTCTGTAGTAGTAGTATTCTGCTTCATCAGATCTTATGTTTTGTATGTAAAACAGGCCTGCAACTAATGTTTATTGCCAGTATTGATTTATCTTGAAATTATTTTCTTGATTAAAGGTGGAGTCAGCGATTCTAATGCGATACACTTTTTGTCAATTTGTCAAAAGCAAGCACAGCTTGCTTAGCTATAAAATACTAGACATCCTGTGATAATAAAAACATATCCATATGGAAGTCATTAGTAGGCACTGCGTAATGAAAAAAACTAATTATTTTCTCAAGTCCTTACCATAATGAAGTTTGATTGCATCCAGGTGTGGAGCACTAATTTGCTTTAAATTGACAGACTCTGAAACAAATCTAAATGTCAATCCCTTAACCTCCTCATCATCTTTCTCTAGGTGTTCCTTCAGCTCCGCGCAACGTGGTCTCAGTCGTCAACCAGACATCGGTGCAGCTGGAGTGGCACCCCCCACGTGACACTGGGCACCGTGACGACATGTCATACAACGTTTTGTGCCGCCGGTGCCACAGTAGCGAGCGCCGGGCGTGTCAGCCATGTGACGACAGCGTGGTATTCGTTTCAGACAAGCAAGGGTTAAAGGAAACAAGGGTGGAGATCAGCAAGCTGCGGGCCCACACACCTTATACCTTCGAAATACAGGTTTGTCCATTGAGCAGAGAGACGTTTATTCAGCATGCTGTTTAGTGTTGTAATGATATATTTGAGTATCACATGCTAACTGCCTTTAGGCTTGAGAGGTGTCTTGAAAGTTAGCTTTTCCCTTCTGTAGTTACAGACTGATCTCAATAAGTGGCGTATGTATGACATGCCAATTCGTATGCCATTTTGGCGTGTTATCAAGACGCATAATTGCTTTATAGCGTGTTTATCAACGCCGTTTGGCCTCCATTGACTTACATTACCTTGCGATTGCGTGTCAATTTACGGCAAAAATAACTTCCGCACGTTTTTTAAACTAATGTATTTCAATAAACCCAACCGTCCTGTTCTTCTTTTCCTAAACCCAATCAGTCTGCTGTACACGGCGTAGACATACACGCGGATAGCTCAAAATGCATACAGATAACATGCCACTTGTGAAAGTGGCGTGTATGTTTACGCAAAGTCATGATGTCCCGTTGGTAGTTATGTTTGGATTCACAACAGTTGATGAACATGGATGGCTACCCAGAATCACAGCCAGAAAATTTGTCCAAATGTATCAAAGATCTTTAAAAAATTTCACATCCACTGCTTTTCTGCTGATTTGTTCAGATTTTCTTCACAACATTCATGGCTACATACATGATTCTTCATAATACTGTTGCCTCCTCATAGCTCTAAAGCTATGCAGCAGGCACAGTATTGACAAAGAGACTCCTTTAAAGCCTACAGACGTAGAGTATTTCAGCAGAGAATTTCTTTAATCATTCACACCACTAGTTACACAATGTCGAAGACAGTTACATTGAAATTTAACTTTTTACATCACTCTTAACAATATAAAGTTGCCCCTTAAAAAATGTAGTTATACTGACTGAAAACAACCTTGGCGCTTAGTGTGTTGTCAACTCTTAATATGCAAAAAGCTGCTATATTCTATGCTCAAGGTTACTAAGGCTACATAGATGCTCGCTGACATGGAGGCTTTTATGCACAATTTCCATTTATGTCATGTTCTCTCAAACTACAAGGCCACACTGATGCCTATAAAGCCACCACGATGGTGGACCTTCAATCTTCTGCTATTGGCCGCCTTTACCATCAAGGCCGGTTGTCTAAATCAAGGTCACCTGCATTGTAATTGTTAAGGGAAGGAAGAGTGTTACCTACTTCCCCCATTCAGTCCTCAGTTATGAAATCTCATCTAATCTAAATGTGGCAAAATCTTTGTCAAAGTCCAGTGAATGTATTAATAATAAAATATGATTTTTGTAGGAATACAACATATATGGTTCATGATTGCTACTCAATAAATAGCCTTAACCTATGAGTTGATCCATTTTGAAAGCAGTCTGTTGTGGGACGGACAGATCAATAATGATGTATGAATGAATGACCAAAACACTGACCTGATTGTGAAAGTATTGATTGTAATTTGATGTGTTTACTAAAGGCAGCCACCATTAAAGACAGAGCTGAATATACTTTGAGATATCCATCAATTTTTTTCCATCCATCCGGATTTTGACAAAACTGACATTTTTTAATCCTCAGAAACTCAAGGAAACACAAAATAAAAAACATGAAATGATAAAGAAACAATATAGAATTAGAGCGTGGAGTAAGCCATTAAGCTAGCATCACTAATTACCATGCCTTTGTTTAATGATTTGCTGTGACTGAAGACATTGTTTCGACCGTCAAAATGATTAACTGAGCTCATGACAAACAATATGTGGCAGCTAATTAGGCGGTGTTTCAAACGCACTCAGAACCTGTTAATTGTGTCTTCATTGGTATGAGAAAGATTGTGAGACTTAAAAAATCACTGAAATGAAAACCATGTCATTGATGCTGATAATTGACTGTGTGTGGAATCCCTTCCCTAACAAGCGATTGTCCAATTATAGCTTAGCAACCGTAACTCAGCGGGGCAGTTCTTGATACACCCTATATAAATAGTTTTACATAGAAAAGCTTGACAGTCCTAGCAACAGTAACTATAGGGGCTAATGTCTGTAAGGTGGAATAGCTGACCATTACACTTTTTACTCTACAGGCAGTAAATGGAGTCTCCAACAAGAGCCCTTATCCCGCCCAGCAACTGTCAATCAACATTACAACCAATCAGGCTGGTGAGTGGGGAGTGCAAAAGCTGTGTGTGTGTGTGTGTGTGTGTGTGTGTGTGTGTGTGTGTGTGTGTGTGTGTGTGTGTGTGTGTGTGTGTGTGTGTGTGTGTAAGCGTCGGTGTGATTGTGTGTGTCAGCATACCCTGGGGCACAGTGGATTATGCGAGGGAGGGATGGCTAGGGGGATAAAGGAAATTGAGCTACAGCTTTTTAATTCATAAAACATGTTATAAGCTTGTCATTTCTCTCCCTCTGTCTCCCTTTCTCTGCCCCCTTCTCTGTCTTTCCTGCACATCCACAGCTTTCATCCTCTTTTCCTCTTTCCCTCTGCCTCTCTCTCTGTTCTCCTTTTCTTGCCTTTATCCCCTCCCTGCCCTCCCCTCTCTCTGTCTTTGACAGTGTAATTCTTAAAGACTATAAAGTGAGCAGAGTTACTGCTTCATCAATACTTTATAGAGACAGACACAAGTGATATTTCCACTGTTACCCAAATTTAGATTTAAAAGCTGCTTTGCTCTGATGGAAAACACATCATTTACCTCATCTAGAGCAACCCAGGGTCATTCCTAATCGAAACATGATCCATTGTCATCCTGCCACTTTCTGAGCGTTACCGCTGCCGGATGCAAAACTCTCTTATCCCTGAAATCTTTTAGTACTCAACAAAATCTGATTTATTTTCAGGTTGACTGCACTGAGGGGTTTAAATTATGCAATAGGTTTTAGCGTATTTCATGGGACCTTAGGTTATGAAACTCACATAATATATAGAGAACCCTGTCAAATGTCAATCGTGTCAAAATAAAAAATGACTAAGGTTTTTAGGTGACAGCTAGCACACACTGTCAAATTATGACTACAGAGGGAAGTATTTGGCGCATGAAGTGTCACAGCTTTTACTGAGGATCATTGCAGTCCTCTGATGTCCTGATAAGTCAGCTGTGTAAGATGCATACACTCTGAATACATCAATTAGAATCCCTGTGTATTGATTCCTTCTTCTCTTTACTGTATGTGCTGTCAAGTGAAGTACAAATGATGAAAACCATCTCATAAAAAGATCCGGGAGGCAAAACCATGAAATACATTATAGCCAAGAGCTTCTGGTTCCTAAAATTATGGGTAAAAATGCATTGCAGACATAACTCTTTGTTCCCCATCAGTGACAAGTGCAGTAATTTGTTTTCATGAGCCTGGATGAGGAAACATTTTTCTCCTTTGGGTGTAAATAATCCTTGGCCATATGTCATTACATTACACACTATATTTCCATATTTATGGAGTTTAAGCATGCTCGCAACTGCATAATTGATTGTGTATATGTGTGTGTGTGTGTGTGTGTGTGTGTGTGTGTGTGTGTGTGTGTTTTAACAGCTCCCTCTGTAGTTCCCATAATGCACCAAGTGAGCTCAACAAGCCGCAGTTTCTCGTTGTCATGGCCACCGCCTGAACAGCCCAACGGAATTATCCTCGACTACGAGATACGATACTTTGACAAGGTAGAGTGGGATGATAAATGTCTGTGTGTGTGTGTGTGTGTGTGTGTGTGTGTGTGTGTGTGTGTGTGTGTGTGTGTGTGTGTGTGTGTGTGTGTGTGTCTCTATCATAGATGGTGTTGTGGTCACAGACAGTAATCCATTACAGTCGATCAAACAAGGGAATCAATATCAACTACATCTAAGTCATCTATTATCAGGACTCACTGAGAAGCAGCAACAGCCTCACCTCAAATACTTTAGCTCGTAAGTAATACTCCTGCACACTGTCTCACTTTAGCTGGAATGTTTATTTAGGGTTTTTAGGTATGCTATATGCAAAAGAAGTCACAGCAGTTAATTATTTATTCATAGATAAATTGGTAAATTAACCAATCAGAGAACTACAAAAAATTAGGTCAGTTGGTGAATGAAACACCTTGAGGAAACATATGCATTGCCATCTAGGTAATTACATAAATAAGGTATTTTTGATTAAAGGAATTTTGGAAAAAACATTTTGGAAAAAAAAAAAAGATTCCCAAACACTGTCTAAAACAGTGTGTGGGAATCTTTTTCACTCGTGTTTTAGTTGCTGCCCTCCGGAGAACCTATCATGATTCAGGTATGTATAGATATTTAGAGAGATCTTTTTTTTTTTAGCTATTGAAGCGAATAACTAAAATGATTAACTGAATACAGTAACGTCCACTGTTAGACATTATCATCACACATGCACACACAAAACAGTGACACCATAAGTGTGTTTACACGGACACGAGTATAGTTATGATTGGGTTTTTGAAGTATCCCATTTTTGTGTTTGAACATGTGGACACCAAATCCCAATTTCAGAAACCTGGATAAGCCCTTATCCCGGTTATGAAACCAGAATATGCTAGCTGGAGTATTCCAAAAGAAACCGTCCGGGATACTGTTGCATGCATACATCATATCCCAAATATTATCAAAACCAGGATAAGCCTCATAACTGGGAAACCCATGTGTAAACACACTCCATGACAGATGCGGTGTGTTTGAGATTTGTGTGTTTGTTTTTATCTGTCCATTCACCACAATGTCTCTCAAAAGAATAATGATTACTCAATAATGTATAATTCTTGTAATATTCCTAGTGTTATTATAATAAATGTAGTATTCATTTCCTGTCACCTACCACAAGTACTAATGGTTAATAAAAAAAATCATTATTATTATTAGTAGTTCAGAGGCTGGCATGTGTTGAATGCTGCAACTCATAGACATGAAATGATGATTAATGAAGGGCAGCTAAAGGCAGAAATGTATCGACATGTTTCTTAGATTTATAATTCGTGACATTGATGTAGGTTCTCTCTCACTTGTGCTCGACATCTATTAAAGCGATGGGATCATGCATCATCAAAATATTATTTCCTAATAAGTCTGGATTGATCTTAGAGCCACAGTGTATATTTTATGGAGCCTGTTGTCATACTGACAGGGTTTTACAGTGATACAGTGCCTCTCTTTCCCGCACACATCCATTGTTGATCGTAGTCATGCAGCAAAAATGAGCATCTATTAATCAATAAGTGGCTACAGTGGGATCCCGTCAAACTGTCTGCTGTCTACAAGACGACATCCATTTTTCAAAGTTTCTTCCATGAACAACTGATGTAGTTTGAGGGGCCGTAGTTTCATAAGCTGTAACAAACAATGTGGACTCTAATTAAGATCTGTGGGCTCTGGAAGATCCAATTAAACCCGTTTAATTGGTCAAGTAACTCATCTTGTGTGTCTTGTGCATGCCACTTGTCACTTTTATCGATAGAAGAAACAGAACCTCAAACAATTATGGACAGTGATATAGACAAACGTAAATTAGAAATTTTAGAAACAAAAAATGGTCAAAAAAACTACTGTCGCTATCCTAGTTAAATGTCTTTTATGACTGCAGGAGATAAAACTACATTTTTATAGCCGTTCTATATGAATATAATCACATCACAAGACTTATTAATTTTTTATTAAAAATTTAACAAGACATGTTTTTACAGCTCGCATGCAGTTTTCCACTGTAGGCGCTTCATGGTGATGGTTGCACATATTCCAAGTCCATGATGAGGAATGTTACAGTGTTGGTGGACTGCTGCCGCTTATATTGCTGCACTGTTCGTTGGGTGAGATTATTTCCAAGATTCATCTCCCCTTAGCTCACTGTTGATGTGGCCCTCAAGTCTCTCTGAGGACTTACAAGTCTCGATATGTGCCAGAAGACATCACAGACCACCGTTATTTATACGTACCTTCATTTATGAAGGATTGAGTGTTTCCTCCCAAAGAGATGGACTCACCACCAGCACAGATAGTAGCGCATCTCTGCAGAAAACCGTCCATTCATCGAGGCTTGGATGTTGAAGAGCTGTCTGTCCCAGGCAGTTGAGGTTGAATGGAAACAAGAGATATCCACAATGATTCTTTGTATTCTCTTTGCCATCGCCAATGATCAGCATATGTACTGATGGACAGAAAAGGTGCTTATTGAGAAGTGTAATTATGGCCTTTAACCAAACTCATTGGTAGTTGGCTTTATCCTTCCCACTCTGGACCATTGTGCAAGAGGCACTTCCACTACTTCTCCATCCAACCATTTTTTTTCTGCTTATCCGGGGCTGGTCAAAGTAGTCCAGATCTCCCTCTTCCCAGCAACGTCTTCCAGCTCCTCCTGGGGGATCCCGAGACTTTCCCAAGCCAGATGAGATATACAATCCCTCTAGCATGTTCTGGGTCTTCTCCGGGGTCTCCTACCAGTTTGACCTGCCAAGAAAATAAAACCTCCAAGATGAGGCGCGCAGGAGCCATCCTTATTAGATGCCCGTCTCAACTGGCTCCTTATTGTCAGTGTTATGCAAAAGAGAATACAAAAGTGAATGTGACGATAAACAATGCCATTCCACTGCTTTTTGCTGTGTTTGTCAACATCTTGAGAGCACTGGAAGATCTGTGTATCTCCCCAGCTAAAACACTTAAAGACAAGAAGACCAAAGCACCAATTTATTCTTTAGTGACTGCTGCTGAAATCAAAACTCCTACTGCTCTGCTCTGTGAGGCTGTCTGACTGAAGCAGTCAAGCCTCCAGCTGTTCTGTAGTGGACAAGGTCCGAACGTGTATGATCCAGCAGACTGAGGCACAAAACAATTCACTGCCAGAGTCCAATGATCAAACTAGCCTGCATAAAGAATGTCAAACCCGGGGCGCCAATGAGGGCCTTTGATTCAGGGGTGAAACTTGCAGGACCTGATTGCTTTCTCATCAAAGACTGCTGCTCCAGGACAGAAACAGACTCCAAAGAAAGCTCAAACTGTGGCTCCATATCTTGTTTTCTTTGTAATTCAGTCAGTGGGAAGCAATGCGTTTCGAGGCTGAAAGCTAAATTAAAAGCATATCTATCACCCAAAGCTAAACATAAGAATACCCTCATCTTTTCTGAAGCTAAGCCACCAACTGCAAAAACAGAAAGACTTTCACTGCAGACCGATTACCGATTAAAATCAAAGAGCAAAGCACCTACAAGGGATTTTGTAAGATACACCAAAAAGAACAACTTGCTTCTTCATCCACAGTTCACATTTTATTTCTTGCCATTTAGCTATCCTTTTTACAATAGTTTTTGGCATGTTTTTGGGATACCACTGCTAGTTTCTGCACTCATTTTCTTCTTTTTAATACATACTGTCAGTGAGTTTGTGCTTCCATAACTCACTACAATTCTGAGATGCATTGATAACAACAAAAAGTAAATGCTCCAGACTGTTGCCAACTCTCTTTATTATCTATTCTCCTTGATGAAAACACTCAGGCACAGTCCTAAAGTCCATGACTCCAGAGGGCTTGCTCACAGATTTCAATTTCCCAGCACAATATAGTGTATGGCTATAATTTCACTACACTGCACAAGGAAAGGAGAGAGTGTGTGTTGTTTTTATTGTGCTTGTATCTCTTGGTTCAGTGTGTGCTACGTACTAAATCCTATAACTGAAGTAAATACAGCACTGACACAATTTGTTATTATATATGTTCTTATTGTAAACTATTACTGCTAAGTTTGTCTTAATGGATGTTGATGCTTTTGATAAATACTCAGCTTTCAACAAAATCAAGAAATTATTTATGTATGCTGGTATATGAATTAAGTATGTACAATATAATCTTGATATCCTACAAAGGTTCTATCATTGTTACCTCACTTATGTTTGCATGTTTTATTCAGACTAGGCTTTTTCTTGCCTTACTCACACATTTTAAAATGTTATTAAAATGGTCAACACATGCTGATCCAGTGATAATAAAAACTGGGTTCTAAAAATCCTCATTAATGATTTTCTTTCATGGAATATTATTTTTTTTAAAAAGATAAATAAGTGAAATGCAATTATGCCCTCATCAGAATGTTTAACAGCGGCATTGCTGTTTGTTGAAGTGCCTAAAATCTTCCTGACAGTTAAAGGTGCCCTGCCACACAAAACCATTTTTGCTTGTATTTTTTGAAATATGTTAGGTTCATATGTGTTTGTGTTATGTTGTGAATGTGAAAAGTAACTGCTACCTCCTCTGTCAGCTCTAGCCACTGAAAAGAAATAAGCGGAGAAATCAGGCCAATTACAAAAGCTGGTCAGTCTGACGTGGTGTTGCCTGAGCTCATTACTAGTCATGAGCTCGCCCAGTTGCGCTGGGTAAAGGATGCTGATAACCAGGCTCTCATTGGCTAGCTGTTAGCCAATCACAGTCAAGCAGCTTAGATCGTTGAATATTAATGAGAACTGGCACAAATCGAGCTGAGTCTTCCTGTAGGCTTTCTATACCAGCTAGAATGGCTTGAAACAAGGTAACCAAGGCATTTTTTCCCACAAAAAGTGTTACAGAGTCCATGGTAGAATTTCAGACATTACCACAAAGTAATGAAATATGTACCTACAAACAGACAACATTGGTTTCTTTTTTGTCCCTAACCTCAACTATAGAGGTGGTAGATCAGAAGATGCTCATATGAAACAGTAATTTTAGAAGACATTGATCATATAGTGTACAGTAAAAGCCACTGGAATAAAACAGTACCTCATGACATTATGTCAGCCAAACAATATGTCAATATGAATATGGCTAAGTTGTACTTTAGTCGTAAAGATAACTGCACTGGCATCACAGAGTCAACACTCATGACAATACCACAGTTTTTAAGTGAAGCTGTTGGTTGAAAACTGCATTTAAAGAATAATAATATTATGTTCATGCTTGAAGGGCTGTCTGAATCTATAGGACACTGTACACAATATAATAGGAAACCATCTTAAAACCTCACACTGCCAGCGATAATTAACATTAAAATGCAACAATACAAATACATCTCAAGAGGTGGAGGTGCTGCACCTGGGGGTGGGGGTGCTTCTTCCCACAGTTTGGGTAAAAATGAAGTTCCAGGGAAAGATAGAGAATAGCAGCGACAGAAAGAGAAAGTTGAGATTCTGCCTCTCGGGGAGCAATTAGAGTGAGTTTAGGACAGAGTGAGAAGAAGTGAACTCACTGAGAGATGTACTCGAGCTGCAGTCTGACAGTCACAGATAAAACACTTACTTTGTCAAAATCAGGGCAGCGACTTCATTCTAAGCTGGCCTTATTTGCTGCTGCCTTTGCTTTAAAATTATTTAACATGGAAGCCAATTAAGACCCATAATCAAAAGCTGGCAGTTAGGTTCTTTCATTGTTTCGTCTTTTCATTCTTATTCCTTGATACACATCTTAAGAAGGGAGAAATACTGCATTTACACTGTAGACAAGCCATCCACATAAAGTGACTAATTTTAGCTCACAGCTTTACGTGTAGACGTCCTCGGGGAGCAGTTTGATAAGCCTGGAGAGAGAGAGAGAGAGAGAGAGAGAGAGAGAGAGAGAGAGAGAGAGAGAGATAAATGACAGCTGTACTGCACCTATTTTCTGGTACCCCTCCACCCCCTCACCTCCCCTCATAGCCACTCTATAGATAATTATGTTTTAATGTTGTAAATTTGATATGGCACAGGGAGACAGAATTTCCCCCCACTACTTATCTCTGGCTTCCAGACCTTCCCAGATGGGTTGCCCCCTAACCTTTTCACTGTGGCAAGCCTAGAGCCCCTCTTCACCCCCCTACACAGACACACACACACACACACACACACACACACACACACACACACACACACACACACACACACACACACACACACACACACACACACACACACACACACACACACACACACACACACACACACACACACACACACACACACACACACACACACACACACACACACACACACACACACACACACACACACATACATACCCCCAAATCCAAATCTCACCCTGACACAATACCCCCATTTATGTGACCATTTCCAAATATATCTTATTCTCTCTCAGGTTTTTAACACTGCAAACTCTGTGGTTGCCTATGGGCCGTGTACTAATTATGACAGTTGGAATCTAGCTTGTCATAGTACAATATATCAATAGTGCAGTCAAATATTGAATTAGAACCTAATGATGTCAAATACAAATCAAATCATAATTTGATAAAGTACTGTGGGTAGACAGGAATAACACTAATACACAACAGAAGACAACTCATGTCATAATAGTAACAATTGGATAGCCACAAGCAACAACAAAAGGGGTTCAAGACAATCAAGGAGGATTAATAAAATGAAGTAATAAAAACTCAAATCATCTTGAACCCCTTTTTTATTCCTGTGCGTGTCCTTTTTTGATAACCCTCCTTCTTCTGCTCTCTTTCCACCACCAACCGTTAACTTTCTCCCCGCTCTTTTCCCTCTTGAACTCTCTTCCTCATGATTCTCATTTCTCTTCCTCTTCTATTTGCTCTGCCGTCGATCCCTCGACCTCCTTCATCCTCGCGGCATGATTCCCTCCCCCGTCCTTTCATGCCATCACCAAACCATATCTGTCATTCCCTCTGGACCGTTTCGATCTTGCCGCAGTAAAAACCTTTTTATCTGAAAGGAATGAGCGAGAGGAAGCCGGCATAGAAAGATAGAGGTAAAAGGGTGTAGCCTTGGGTTTATAAGATAGGCCTGTTAGGTGTGATGCCTAATTCCTTCAGGAAAATGACTGGATGGAAAGAGGCCCAAATGCTCTGCTAGATTTTTCTCTGTGGGCAATATCTAATTGACTGCATCATCACTTTATTGTTGTTTGGAGGAGATTGAGGTAAGAATGGGTCAAAGAGTCAAAGAGCAAGAAGTCAACGAGGAAGAGATTTTTTTTTCACAAAAAATCAAGAATGTAGTTGTGGACAAAATTACTGAATGACAACAATGCAAATCGTTTAGGTTTGATGTGCCAAGGTTTTGAATTATGCCCTTTTTTCTTTCTCTCTGTCACCGCTTCAGTAAATGGAATTCTGTTTGTGCTGCACAGAACACAAAAAAATTACATTTTGTAAAATGTAATGGCAATGTGTCTTTCCAGATAAAATTACCCAGCATCTCTACAGAGCAACAAATCTGTTCACACCAAGGCCTGTGGATTACCCAAAGTGAAATGTACAACATTTCTGCAAAGACAACTTGCTGTTTTTAAAATGTAATTTAAAGACATGGCTAGGTACCACTTATAGAGCAAGTTAACACCAGATGAAAGTCTTCTTTTTGCTGACCTTCAGTAGTTTAATTTGAAATCATACATGTCAATGTAGCGATAACTTCCAATACAATAAAAATACACTTAGTACCTGTATTACTGTACATTCCTTCAAACCCTTCACCACCTATATGAGTCCGGACAAACATGGATGTAAACTACAACTTGACTGGTTGGCGAAGGCATGCAACCGCGAGGCAGTAATTCTAGTTTACTGTTGGAAATGGAAAATGACAAAGAATGTGATGATGGCATCGTGTGACAAGATGAATGAATGACTAGATTAATTCAAACTCAATATGTTGCAGTTACAACATCCTGCCAGGGTGTCTGTTGTGTCACATTTTGAAAATAGTGATTGTCTCAGTTTGTACTGTAGCATTTGAAGAAATAATCTTGTTTTAGCTGAAGGCCAAAACTGAGTACTAAATTTAGTCTCTCTTAGTCTGTGACTGAAGAAGTGTTATCCTCTCACTTGGCTTGCTGTGAAACATATATTCATCTCTCTCTCAACCTCCTCTTCAGTCCCTGTCGTCAGTGCTGAACAGTTCAGTGGTCCAGAGCGAAACACCCAATGTTGTTCTGGAGGGTCTGAGGCCGGGGACAGGCTACGTGGTGCTGGTGAGGGCTCGCACTGTGGCCGGCTACGGAGCCTACAGCAAGGAAATGCTCTTCCAAACGCTCACCGACGGTAAGTGGGTGGATGTGTGGGTGGCTGAAGTGTATGGAGGTGTGTGTGTGTGTGTGTGTGTGTGTGTCAGCGTGGTTTTTATGGTAAAGAGGAAAGAGACTGCAGGACTGAGAGTGAGAGGTTGAGCAAGAGTGAAAATCTGGCTGTGGAAGTGATTAAATTCTGCCCTACTTTGTGTGTGTGTGTGTGTGTGTGTGTGTGTGTGTGTGTGTGTGCGTTTTGCAGTCATGTAGAATGAGCTTTGTAAATTATATTTTGTGTATATTTTCCTTTCTGGAAATGCTTAGTTGTGTGTATTTGGGAGTCTCAAAAATATATATAAATAATACCTCTCTTTTCAATGTGTGTGTGTGTGTGTGTGTGTGTGTGTGTGTGTGTGTGTGTGGGGTGTGTGTGTGTGTGTCTTTGTGTGTTTCTGCAGATGAGTATAAGTCAGAGCTAGGACAGCAGCTCTCCCTGATTGCAGGCTCTTTAGTAGGTGGAGTATGTATCGTCTCATTGGTAGCTATCGCCATCATCTGCACCAGGTAACGCACACACACACACACACACACACACACACACACACACACACACACACACACACACACACACACACACACGGTGCATTCATTTGTGTGTCAGAGGAATATCCTAACTGGTGGAAGTAATATCCTGTTACAAATGTTACATACCTTGAATGGTCCAATCAAATGTCTTAAAGCAAGGCATTGAACATGTACTAACTTGATAGGATTCAATATGGCTTATCATTTTTCTTTTTTTAATCTGGGAATGTAGCTGTATATATTTAAATTTCTTTTCAAATGTGTGAAAATCTGATACAAAATCAAATATGAAGAATAGGGGTGAGAATTTCCTGACTCTTTGCAGTGTAAACACTCAGTATCCCAAACATTGATTGGCCCTTTTCACACATTTTGACTTGAGGAAAAGCACAGGTGTTACTAATAACATTAACAATGGCTCTGTTCTGTCCAAGTAAGCCATGACTGTAAAACAGCATACACATTACCAGTACCCTGAAACTGAAGCAGCTAAATTGATATTTAGCCATCATTTATTTACAGAAAGTGACAAGAATTATTAATTCAAATTTCACTCACTAAGACTTTCCAGAGCTTTTACCACACCTCATAGTCTGGAACCTCAGTCACGTAATAACAGGTGTAATCCCCACCCCCCCTATGGAACCATCTGATAACAAACATATAACAGATGGTCTGATGATGAGGGTCTGATGACTGAGCCATCTCCATTACAACTGAGCAAACTATATGTGCAAGTGTACCTTGAGTTAAGAATTCTATTGTCAAAAAATAGAAAAATTTTCTTTACATTATTTTGATGGAGTCCGGGCCATTTTAAGCAGCTTTTTTTGCATTTTGTAACCATTTTTCTTACAACAAAAGCACAGTGTTTACATTAAGTTACAGTAAACAGCGTGCATTAAAACATACATTTGATGTGAACATCGGGATAAACCAATTGGCTTTTTTGTGGAGAAAATTGTAAAAACCCCATAATAATTGACCAGCTATAGCCATTAAATCAGCTATAAACTACTAAATATAGGTTATGTGCAACCATATGCCACAGAATACTGTATGCAGACACATTAAATAAGAAATGCCTGTGACCCCATGACCTCCCAGAAACAACAAGCAACAAACTCTTTTTTCCTGTATGCAGTATAAGGTGTTTATTGTAAAGATCATTTGACGTATTAAAATATTCCAGAGTGCATTTCTTTGGTTCCATCCAAAGATGACAGCAGGAAACAAGAGCTAAAAAAACAGAGCAGTGACAAGCCACCAAATACTAATGAATTCCTGAAAGACTCTTTCCTTCTCTGAAGCAGACTTTTTTTTTTGACATTCAGGCAGACTATTTCTTTTACCGACAACCAATTAGCATTTTTCATTTTTGTGTAGCATTTCTGTTTGCTTGCCTCTTTCCTCACAATCTCTCCGTATGTGTTTCTGTCTGCAGAAGAAGGCAGTTGAAAGAGAGTGTGTACGGTGACAAGCTGCAGCAATACAACGCAGGTGGAGGTACTACCAGTACTGAAACTTTAAATGAGCTCTACCTTCACACACACCAAACTTCCGAAACAGTGTTTATTTTTACACTTTCAAATTTTTTCCTCAGAAGTGACTCTGAGGCCTGACATGTTCAGTGGTCCTACCCCCACTGTGACCTTTCCAACCCTGTCTGAAGGCCATAGTTCCCCGGGGGTCAAGATCTACATTGACCCCTTCACCTATGAGGACCCCAACGAGGCTGTCAGGGAGTTTGCCAAGGAAATTGACCCCTCCTGTGTCAAAATAGAGGAAGTCATTGGATCAGGTAGAGATTTTCATAGACTTAGTGTCTTTGACCCTAGGTTCACCCTTAAGCCCAGTTCAGACCAAAGATTTGCGACGAGACAAGTTAAAACATGCAACTACTTACAACGCGCCGGTCTGTGACGTTCTAAAACCTGCCAGTTCACACTAGTGTAGTCTCGCTTTGTCAGACCATCCACAGGGTCTGGCTATTCCACCCAGCATTCTGGGATGGGAGAAAAACGTGCTCCGGTTTATTGGGATTTCTTTAAACCAATCAGAATCATCTTGGGCGGTGCTAAGCATCGGATGGAACCGCTGCAAAATACTCGTGCGAGAGAAAGCTCAGGTTGGACAGATATTCTAGCTAGCTGTCTCAATTTACCATGCAGAGATCTGAGGAGCAGTTAACCATAGTCCTCATAAATCCACCGGAGTTTAAAATTCCCCAAAAAAGAAAGCGGAAAGAAAATACATGCATCTGGTGGAATTTCCTGCGGCACCGGAGCAATCCCAGAAGTGGAACGTCAAGGATATAGACTAACACCAGTGCAACAAGACGGTGTATGATTTCATTAGCAATGGCTCTTTGTACTTTTGGTCTAACTTCCGACTTTCAGGCTTTTATTTGTAACTGGATATATCATGTGTTTTGTCTAAATATGAATATGGATAACATTAGTGATAGTAGATGCTTTCTACAGTTATATTTCTAGTGCTGAATCGGCAAAAAACTACGTTTTATATCTCTGATAAAACCAGAGATATTGACAGACTTGACAGGCTGGCTTGAGTGGAGTTGAGACGCGCCGGTTCAGACCACTGTAACCTTTCCCTGCGACGTTATTAAACGGTTTGGTCTCCTTTCGAATCTTTGGTCTGAACTGGGCTTTACTCTCTCTCTCTCTCTCTCTCTCTCTCTCTCTCTCTCTCTCTCTCTCTCTCTCTCTCTCTCTCTCTCTCTCTCTCTCTCTCTCTCTCTCTCTCTCTCTCTCTCTCTCTCTCTCTCTATGTTGTTTATGAAAGACAGAAGTGTTTACAAATGCCTCAAATGAAAAGCCATGATTAGTTCGATGTGTGTCAAATATTACTGTACATTCATTCTATTTGTAGTTGTAAGTATAAGATAATAAAAAAACACACAGTCCTTGTTCATATCTACCTACTATTAACTGCTTCAAAAGGGAAATTTAGATAAGTAAACCTTGGTTTCCTCTAATGAGACCAACTGTCACTTGAACCGGCAGATACTCTACAGTAAATTAATCAATTTCTTCAACTGTGCTAGACGTTTATGTCAATGAGAAAGATCTGGAAACATGCACTGCCAATTTATTATTTTTGCTTTCTTTATTTTCCTTTGAAGTCAGGAGACATGTTTTATTCATGCTGAAAACTTTCACAGCAATAAATTAAAACAGTCTTAGTGCATTCTCTTTGGCTAGCCGAGCTGAACTGTGAAAGAAATGCTGTGTGATGTTTGGCAAATAGAGAAAGTGGGATATGAAATGGAGTCCGAAGGGCATCCTCTGAAATGTTTTTGGGAGCAGAAGTTTAGCTGCTGGATGGAAAAAAAGATGAAAATAAGAAACAAAATATAAGGACACATTTTACATTTGCTAAGATTTAATTGTACTACTGATCCCTGAGTACTGAAACTATGTAATACCTTAAATGATTTTATTATATATTCAATCATCGTCGCCAAGGGGATCCAAGACAAGTGAAACACACAGATTTGAGCATAATATACAATAAGACCTGCAAATACATAAAACATTAAGTAGAAATATGTAAAACATGTGCTAAAACCCACCACACAAGGTCATAAATATAGGATCACAAAATGCAGTGGCAGCCCAATATAAATCGGGAGTACATCCAGCCATCATCTTCCAACCTAGTCATCAGTTGCAGGGCATGTAAAAATTAATAGGCATTTGACATCCGATCGAACTTTGTTTATAATTTAATTTGCCTTAAAGGTCCAATGTGTAGGAATTTCTCCCATCTAGTGTTGAGATCATAAATTTATCGCAATCAACTCTCTCACACCACGCAGTTCAAAGTACGTATTACAGCTACGGTAGCCTTCACGCTTCAAAAAGCCGGTCTCTTGCTCTTTTCAATATCCTTTTTCTTTTTCTGGGCGAAGAAGAAGACTCCTGTTCCTGAAATTTGGATTTTGAATACGTGTGGTCCTCCATGTTTCCTTCTTCAAACTTGCCGGGAAGCTACGATACCCATTAGCAGCATTAGCAGCACCTGTGAGTTTACCATGTGACAGCGAAAACGCGAAAGGCGGAGCAGTATGTCCTGTATGTCCCTTACCGGCTAACGTATTTCAAGATGGCGCATGAATATGGAGCGTCTACCCCAGTTCATGCAAATGCTAATGTAAAATTTCAAGCCAATAGGAATACTGGGAATTGATGGTGGTGGTAAATATTCATGAAAAAGGACAAGTTTGTGAACGGGCAACACAGATTCTGATAATAAACAACTAAACACGTTACACACTGGACCTTTAAAAACTATTGGGAATACAAAATACTGAAGAACAACATAAAGCTTTGTAGGTGATATTAAAGCTTAATGCAGATTTCTGCATCAAATTCACAAATAAATAACATTTTCAATGTCTCAAAGACAGGCTGTATATCATCTTTGCATTTAATTTCTTTTTTTTATGAAAGTTCAATACCACCTACTATGGGGTCAAGGTGACAGCATTAAACTGCCTCGGGGACTCACATCTCTAACAGTCATCGGTTCACTGTCAGTTTTGGTACTTTGATTTATTAAAGTGCTCTTATTATGCTTTTTGGCAATTTCCCTTTCCTTAATTGTGTTATATGTATATAGTTTTGTGCATGTAATAGGTTTACAAAAGTGAAAAAGCCCAAAGTCCACCCGAAAGGGACTTCATCTTCCAGAGAAAACACTGATCACAAACTGCTCCAAACTAAGGTGTCTAGACGTCCCCGGTTTTCGGTGACCTGTCCCTGGCTGGAGCTGTTCCCGGAAATGTCCCCAGTTTTCACTGTGACTGACAGACCCGAAATTGGAATGAAAGAAAGAAAACATTGACCAAACGTATAGTCGCGCACCCTACACACGCAAGCTCAAGAGATGTTCTAGAATGCCCATATTTTACGATGCTAAAATGACTTTTTTATGATTAAAAAAAGGATCTTACTCTTTAACAGAAAGGTCAACCTCCTTAGAAATCCTTTCCATAATGTTGTCAGACACTTAGAATATTAATCTGAGCCTGTCAGCGGCAAAACAAGCACTTTTATGAATGTAAATTCAAGCTGGACAATTGTTCTATTCATTTATATTGTAGCTTGTTTCGCCATTGCAGACTGCAGCGATCTCGTTTAATACTGGACCAATGTCAAAGGAAAATATTTCCTCAATAGTTTTAATTGTATCTAATACTCAATGAGCTGTTGCAGAAACAAGCCCTGTGTGAAGCAATAAAGCAAAAGCTGTCAGATAAATGTAGTGCAGTAAACATTACAACATTTCCCTCTGAGGTGTAGTGGAGTACAAGTATGAAATAGCAGCAGGGGCGATTCTAGGATCCAACCTTTAGGGGGGCTCAGCCCCTAATGAGAATGTGACACGGATATAGTGCATGCAAAAGTGATAATCAAAAAAACATGAAATTACCAACTTCTTCACAACCGCACTCCTGCTCTCCCTCTGACCGATAGAGACTCAGCCAAAGGTGTGAGTCTGGCACAACCACCTCAACCAGAATCTAACTTTCCAATGATATTAGCGCCAATTGCTGTGACAAATGGTTTGCCTGAAAATTAACATTGAACTTACATGAAATGTTATCATATTTGCATTCTGCATAAATCTCTGCATACCCATTATTCTCTGTGAAATATCTTACAAACTCTTCACTCAACACATGCATCGGTACAACAAATGGTTCCCGGGTAATCCGGTTTTGAAATTGCAACAAATTTCTACATGGTCTCCAACTTTGGGCCAAAATTATAATGTATTCTCATGTAAACTATTTATGTCAGCACAGAAATTTTTTTGTAAATTGCTTAGCCCGTGTATCCCACCATAATGGTTATTATATTGCCAGATTCCAGACAATCCCACTTACTTATATATATCCCACTTACAAATATGAATATATATTTCTACTGGTATGCTTCTTAGTGACATTAATGCAAAATATGAAGAAAAAACTATTACACCTGTGTGTGCATGGTTAAAATTCTGAAGTGCAAAATAGTTCAGGCTACAGCACAAATATGTCCGTCCATAGATAAGAATAATCAAGTCTAACCTCTGGATTTATTTTCAAAGTGCACCAGATTGATGCATTTAAACATTAAAATAGACACCATTTTTTTACAGGGGAGCATGCCCATGGACCCCCCCCCCCCTTGGGGGTGTTGTGCCCCAGTGCAGCTCTAGGTCTAGTGACGCCCCTGGGGCAGTGTCCCCGTTTTTACAATACAAAGATAAAAACATTACCTGTTTTGGAGGTATTTACGCTTCTGAGCTGAAAATGTCCCCGGATTTTGTCTCAGAAATCTGGTCACCTTACTCTAAACAGCTCTGTTGTAGTCCAGCCTTTACTTCCGTGACAAACGTGCGTCACTTTGTAACACATGTTATAATGCTCGCCTAGCTGCTAGCATGGCACGCCCTCATACTCTGCTTCTGACTGGCTAGTAGTCCTTACCTAGGTACTGTGCATGTGCGACTCCCAACAAAGATGGAACAGAAGTGAGATGTCTCACTCTGTAGCTAAAACAGAGAGCTCAACACACAGGGTGAAAAAAGGAGCTGCAGCAATGTGCAGCAAACAACAAAAATATGGTGTTTTTTGAAAATCAAACCATATAAACCTATTCAAAGTGCTTTAAACAAGCATAAACATAGAAAGCAAATAAAACAGAAAATACAATAATCATAAAACAAAAAACTGTAGATTTAAAAGACTTTAGAAGCATAAAAGTGTAGGAATGAACATCTCTAAATGACCTCAGGGAAAGCAGTGGCAAACAGAAAAGTTTTAAGTCTTGGTTTAAAAGAACACAGAGTTGGGGAAGATCTCAAGTGTTCTTGAAGTTTATTCCAGATCTGTTGGTGCATAGAAACTACAAGTTGCTTCTGCATGTTTGGTTCTGACCCTGGTGATGGTAAGCAAGCCCGTTTCAGATGTTCTAAGAGCTCTTGATGGCTCTTAAAAGAGCAGCATATCAGACACTTATTTTGGCTCCAAACCATTAAGTGCTTCAAATGGATATTTACCACAATATAAGGGTATGGCTAAATATATATTGTTTCATGGTATGTATTGTCATATTGCCCAACCCCAACGCCACCATCTGGCTGCAGTGCATTAATGATTTGTATACCTCAAACCATAATAGATGGAGGAATGTTTTTACTCCAAATGTTATCCCTCAGTTAACACTTTTTTTTTTTTTTTTTTTGGGCCAAAACTAATCCAAATGGCCATGGAGCTCTGGTTGGTTAAGGTCATGAACCAGATTGAGACCCTCACCGCTGAGAGTATGTGCTCTGGGCACTCTGTGAGGCTTTCCGTAATCCCTCCGTTTCTCACTTTATTTCTCTCAAGGGAAGGTTTCTCACCTCAGCCAGAGGTGACAGAGGAGAGATGAAAATAACAGGAGGGAGGGGAAAATATGAGCCTGGGCTTGATAGGAGATGTGGCCGGACTTTGAGCCCTTAAACGGTTGAATCTCTCCCATTCTGCTGTGATAGAAAGTAAAGATGTATCCACAGCTCTTTCTCTCTTTCTCCCTCCCTTCGACTTTCTCTTTTGTTTTTCTTTCTGTATTTCTTTGATACTTCCTATCTTCATCTTTCTCTGGGATTCAGCCCCTCTGGAGTTTTAGAGTTTGTTTGCATATAGAGAAATGCTAAAACAAAGAACCGGGGGGGGGGGGATCAACAGATTGAGGAGGGAAGATAAAAGTAGAAAGCACCCTTAGGAGATGATAAAAATATCTCACCTCACTCTCTCTTCCTCTTTCTCTCTCTCTGTGATTACACCCGTCTCTTTTTCTCTTTCCTTATTACTATCGTTCACACTGTAAGAAATGTCTTCATAAAAAAGCACTTTATTTAAATCTTGAGACACTTTAATTTACAATAGAAAGTAGCGATAATATTTCACCTTACAGGCCAGTTAATATACTACTAAGACCGTATTTAGATATGCTGTAGATTTAAGACAAGATTGTAAAATAAAACCAAGGAATATTTCTTCTAAAATATCATATCTATATGTCTGCCCCATATTCTCCTTGACCACCTCTATTTTTGAAAACGAGGAAGTGAGATGTCATCTGATCTCGCCTCTCTTTGCGAAAATTGCTGTTTTTATCCCTCTCCGTCCATGCTTTCATACTTTCTCCCTTTTTATCAATACTGTCTCATTTCCATCCTTCACTCTTTCATTTCTACACCCCCCTATCTTTCTTCCCCCCCATCCTCTCTTTCTATTCTCCTTCTTATTTTGCCCTCCATCCATCTCTACTTCAGCTGGTTAACAGCAGTGTCAGTAGATAGTTTTTAATGAGCAGCGAGATGCGGAGAAGAGATCACAGTGAGACAGGACGACACAGCCTGTCATCCAATTCCCATCACTCATCCATTATTCACATGTGATTTATATCTCTGAGATGAGGACTTTTATTTTGAAGTGATATTCAATTTTCATGTACCCAAGCAGCATATGGCTGCATTTATTTCGACAAAAGACATGTGTCTCCAGCACTGTAGGAAGTTTTCTCTACATTGAACAAGTTCAAGACAGTTCATATATTTGACATTGTAACAAACCGCGACCCACCAATTCATATGTCAACATAGCAATACATAAAGAAAGCGTCACGGCAGATGTGCAGAGGTGTGAAAGGAGCCAGGGTTTGAACTTCTCCCTTTACCACTTTTTTTCATTCTAAAGTCTTCTGTGACTCTGGTGGATCTTTTTTAAAGTCTGACGAACTAATGATGTCATTATTATGAATGTTATATAACCTTAGAGTAAATACTAGGTACTCCAGTCTTACTCTTTCTTACTTCTTGTCAGGTAGCTAATGCTAAGTAGCCTACCTAGCTGACAGATAAGCTGGCATCCTATGTGACCACAGAGACATCAGCACATAAATTGGAAATTGGAAGTATGGACAGAGTTAGAAAATGTTTTAGCCTACAGGACAAATAATGAAACTGCAGGCATTGAACCTATGAACGTTGTGCTTCAGTACAGTCTCTTTTTCCATGAGGTCATCTGGCTGCCTTGGTTTAAACCACAAGATGAAACTTGAAGCGTGGTGTGCAAAGCCTAGTACCGTCACAATAATAATGGCATTGTCCCTTTTATCTTGTTTTGCCACCTCTACTACAAACCTTTTCTTCACCCGAGAGGAGCTATTGAGAGAAATTCAATTTTTATTGTTCTTTCGATCTGCAAAAATACCACCAGTGTCCCCGTAATCAAAGCCCTCAACCTCAATCTGCTCGAGCAAAGCTGCTCAAAGGCCATCAGTATGAGACTGAATGTGCAGAGGGTAGCTCCCACGACCGAGAGAGTGTTTATGTGTTTACCATGCCCTGCCCATCACGCTACTGCCCAACTTAGCTGCTGAAAAGGACAATATGCTCCCTTTTGTATGATTGATTAAGAATTTTTAATCATAAATTGTAACCAAATGGTATAAACTTCTCTGGTGACCTATTTCCACATCATAATGTGATAAAAATGCAATTATTTGTTTACTTCTTTGATTGTGTAATAATGTATTCAAGGGCTCTGAACTCAAAGAAGCATTAAAAAAACATCCCTAATAGTGTACTTGTTTTTCCCTGCTGAGTCACATATTGTTTTCTAAAAGAGCCTTAAGTGTTTACTGTTCCTTTTTGATTTTGCTCTAGGACAGAATGCTTTAATTTCAGCTCCATAATGTTTACTTCTTCTTCAGGTGAGTTTGGGGAGGTGTACAAGGGTCGCCTTAAGCCTGTTGGGAAAAAAGAAATTCCTGTGGCCATCAAGACCCTGAAGGTTGGCTACTCTGAGAGGCAGAGGAGGGACTTCCTGTCTGAGGCATCAATCATGGGCCAATTTGACCAACCAAACATCATCAGACTGGAGGGCGTGGTCACCAAGAGCAGGCCTACGATGATCATCACAGAGTTCATGGAGAACGGAGCACTTGACTTGTTTCTCAGGGTAAATAACACATACATATTGTGCACACAGACACATACATATGTAGCCATTGTAACAGTGTACTGCTGCACTTAATATAACTTTCAAAATGATCTACAGTTTTAATGTTAGGCGGATACAGTGGAAGTACAGGAATGCATACTGTACCACTAAAATGACCCTGGTATCAACACTATATATTTAGATATATTATGTATATATATTTTTAGATTAAAGCTGCTAATGTCAGATATTTTATAATAATACTACTAATGTGAATTACAATAATAAACTTTATTAATACTGCACTTTTAAAAACAACATTACAAAATGCTCTGTCTACATGGTTGAACCCTGGTTAAACCACAAACATCAGGACTACAATGAGATAAATAAAATTAGGCAACTAAAAATAATATAAGAATTAAATGGAAAAAGCAACTATCAATAAAAAACAGATAAGACATGTTGGATATATAGCAGTATTTACAAAACCATCTCAACCTAAAGCTACTAAAACGTTACTTGGCTTCTAAAGTATTTCTCTTTTCACTATCAAATACTTGTGACTAAATGAGCAACAACTTTGGCAGAAAATAGTGCATTCATGTAGATTCCCATGACTCAAAGTAAGACGCTGATTGAAGAAAATATATTTCCAGGGCCTTTTAAAAGTCCATTTACATTCTTATTTTGGAACTTTCAGCTGTATCACATCAGCAGGTTGAGTCATATGAGATGGTTGAAAGATTTTGTTTTTCAGCTTATAAAACAGAACTTTTACACTTTACAATTTGAAACCTTGTTCAAGTGTTTAAGGTGACTTAGTAATCGTCTTTGACACAAGGCAGGACAGGTTTAATTTTACATGCAAATTGAAGCAGTTAAAATAATATCAGTAAACAATTGAGAACCAATCTCATGTTTTTTGTAAAATAGCATAGAGACACTGTACATACTGTCTGTGTTAATGTATGTGCCTACAGTATTGATATACACATTCATCTTCAATCTAAAATCACCTATAGTCCAAACCAAGGGCGTAACTTTGGGTTCAACATTGGGGGGTTGAGATCGCCAACTATCTAGGGAGGTCCCGGGACACGTCTACATGTATGGAGAAAAGCGACAAAAACATTGTAAAAATTGTGGAAACGAAATTCGAAAAAGGCGACAAAAACGTTGAAAAAATTGTCAAAGCGAAATTCCAAAAAGGCGAAAAAAACTTGGAAAAAACTACGGAAAAAGCCCAGTTTTGATTATTGGGGGGATTGTAGTCGTAAATTACGCCTATGGTCCAAACACATACATACCCAAACAGATGGGAGGAGTGGGAGTTTTTGGAGAAAGAGAACCTCCCGCTTATCCTTTTCTCCTCTCTTCTCCTTCCTGTGCTCCTTCCTCCTCATCCTGCGAGCATGTCTATCTGTCAGTCTGTCCGTCCCTTTGATCCTGCCCTCCTTTCCAAGCGCCTCTAAAGACAGAAAGAGAAACTCTTTGATGTTTGGTTCTCACAGTGTGACCCC